>NW_005055255.1:8905-15420 GCF_000277835.1 Geospiza fortis
GTGGCCAGGCCGGGGCCACGACGTTTCCAGCACTGGAGGGACTGATAAGAGACTGAGGGAGCTGAACTGCAACCCGGAGAGGGGACTTTCTGAGTTTGTCATCTCTTTTGGAGCAGCAAGGGGTTTTATTGATTAATATTGTTTAGGTTTTATTGTTTAATAAACAGGTTTTTTCCACTTTTCTCCAAGACCGCAAGCATTAGATAACAGAGGGCAGTGAAGCACCTGGACTGTTACCAATCCCATACTCTGAAGAGTGTGTGCAGAACAGGTGGACAAGATAGAAGCACCAATCAATAAATGCGTGACTAGTGATTTGTGTAAAAAACTCCACAACTTGCAAAAGTTGTAAAGTCGGTATGATTTATTTCAGAGCTGAACGCATGCTCCCCAAAGGACACGCGCACCCCCGAAAATTCCTAAGTCTATTTTATCCCCTAACCTGTTGCATATGCATAAAATACATATGCTTATGTATTAAACTCTTATAAATTTTATGAGCCTGCACAGTTCTTCAGTCACATAGTTGTAATGTGGTGTTTGTAACCCAGATTCAACTTTTCAGTCTGCTTCAGCCCCAAGGTCGGCGGGGGGGAGGGGGGGGCCTCTCCTTATGTCTCTTCAGCTTGGATGCTGGCATTCCCTTCTAAGTAGCCTTCAATCTCCTTTGTTCTCTCTGCAGGCATTTTTGTGAGCACATAAGTTAACAGACTAAACAAGCAGACTCCAGCTAAATCCAAAATTGGTTCTACCTCGAGTTAAATTTCCAACCCCCTGTCTCACTAGCATGTGCAGTAGTTTTAGAATGTATAAATAAGTGCATAACGTAAACAATAAATGGCTTCTGCTTTATCATATTGTTTAGTCGTACAGGAGTCCTGATTTCCTGCAGGCTGAAACACTAAGCCATGTGCAGAACCAAGAATTTTCAGGTTTTAGTTCTGTGCCTTAACTGTAGCACTTTTTACAACCTGTTTATCTGCAATACAATTTTAATATATTCTCTCTTAATTCAAGAAGTTAATAAAAAGTGGAAATACTGCAGTCTGATTTTTGGGCAAGTAGCAAAATCTATCAAGAATTATATTGAATGCACTAACAAATTGCAGAGTAAGTATAAAATAGTTTGTTAAATAAATCACAGAGATGCTACAACAACTGAAAATTGTTTCAAAAACTGAAATCTAAAGCTATAAAACAGCAACATAATTATTAAATGCAGAACTTTTTATTAGGCAAAGTGTAGAAATATGGTGTGAATTTTCATAAGTAGCTGTACTAGTTGACTTATCCCATCAAGTGTAATAGTTTGTAGTCTATGTTTTATTCTGATTTTAAGCATCATATGTTGGAATATTTGTTCATAATTATGCAAGCTTTGAAATAACTTCTATGTTAATAACTTATATCCTTGTATCAACATGACACAGAGATATTGTTCCGGATGGAGTATCTGAGCAGAGAGTGCTCTGTAAGGACTAAGTTGCTCCCATATCCATTTGTTGTAAAGTAAGAGTTTCCTTGAGAATAGTTTTGATGAGAAGCGTGTGATGGGAGGTAAAAGATTTGAAGCTTGCAGGACGAGAGCAATGTTGTTTGATGATAGGGAAGTCTCATAAATGTGGTTATCACCTACTGAACAAATAAATGTATTCATTATAGCATGTAGCATTGTGACCGATACCCTCTGCTCTCAACATCTGGTAATGTAATTAGCATAAATAATGTCATTTTATAAGGCAAGCAGCCAGTCTTTGTGACCAAGTGGGTCATATATTCATTCCCTTTCCCTTATTAGCAGGCCATGTAGGTCCTGTGCACCAAATAGACAAACCAAACAGATTTCTTCTTTCCTTCCCTACTGGGTTCAAGAAACCTAGGCATCAGGCCAATTACTCCCTTCCTTGCTGACCTTGAAGGTCCTAAGCACACAGCCAACCAGGTGTTGTTGATGGCCCCATTGTAGCAGACATCTCTTTGTGAAAAATCTTTTCTTTAGGATTTTTCCTTCTGAGAAGCTGTGGCCTCAGAAACAGATGTAAACAATAGGTTATCTGCTGCTGTGGAATGCAACAGGTCCGTCTGGATTGGCCCATCTTGGATGTTTATAGTTAGTGGCCAATCCAGGACTGAGCTCTCTCCGATAGAGTCCGAGAGAGCTCCTTTGTGATCATTCTTGACTTTCTATTCTTAGCTTAGGTAGCCTTCTGGAAACTTTTCCTTCTTTTTATTTTTAGTATAGTTATAATGTAATATATATATGTCATAAAATAATAAATCAAGCCTTCTGAACATGGAGTCAACATTCTTGTCTCTTCCCCTAATCAAGAACCCTTGTGACCACTGTCACACCCCATCACAGAACAGGGAAGCACATACACAGCATTGTCTATAAAATCAGACAGTTGCAAGTCTGAAGTGGGGAACTTGGACTGGAACTGCTACTCGACAGTAAGGCCTGTGACCCCCACAGTGGCCAGGGTTGCCTCTGAGGACTGACTTGTATTCTATTATATGATTATTGAGTCTAGATAATGATTGTTATGTTGATACAGCAAACTATGTATTAAGATTTGACCTGATCTGCAGAGTCTAGGTGATTAGAAATCATAAGTCGAGCTGTATAATGGAGTAGCATAGCATAGCAGAAAATAGAATAGAATAGATTTCAGTTGGAAGGGACCTGCAACAATCATCTAGTCCAACTGCCTGAGCAATTCAGGGCTGACCAAAAGTTAAAGCATAGTATTAAGGGCATTGTCCAAATGCCTCTTAAACACTAACAAGCTTGGGGCATTGACCATCTCTCTGGGAAAAGCCTGTTCCACTGTTTTATCACCCCATGGATAAAGAAATGCTTTCTAATGTCAAGTCTGAAACTCCCCTGACACAGTTTTGAGCCATTCCCATGTCATTGGATACCAGGGAGATCAGCACCTCCCTCTCCATTTCCCCTCCTCAAAAAGCTGTATGTCGCAGACATCCTTTTATGAAAATCCTTTTCTTAGGATTTTTTCCTGCGGAGAAGCTGAGAGGTTTCAGCAACAAAATGTAAACAGTGGTTATCTGCTGCTGTGGAATGCAAAAGGTGCCTCTGTGATTGGCCCATCTTGGATGTTTACAATTAATGGCCAACCACAGACCAGATAGCTTGGACTCTCGTCCGAGACACAGACCTTTGTTATTCATTCCATTCTATTCTTAGCTGGCCTTCTGAGATGAACCTTTTCCTTCTATTCTTTTTAGTTAGGTATAATGTAATATATATCATAAAATAATAAATCAAGCCCTCTGAAATATGGAGTCAAATCCTCGTCCCTTCCCTCATCCAAAGACCCCTGTGACCACTGTCACAGCCGTAGAGAGCAGAGGTCACCCCTCAGCCTCTTTTTCTCCAAACTAGACAAACCCAGAGTCCTCAGCCACTCCTCATAGGACATTCATTCCAGCCCTTTCACCAGCTTTGTTGCCCTTCTCTGAGGGCAATTCAAGGACCTTCACACCCTTCTTAAATTGTGGAGCCCAGAACTGCACATGGTACTTAAGATGAGGCTGCCCCAATGCTAGATAGAAAAAAACCCACCTGTTTTTGCTTTAGCCTGTAGTGAATGCACGGTTAAGATAAAGAAATGTAATGTGTCATTTCCTTTTCCTTTTTTTTTCTAAGTAGAATGTTTGAAAGAGGAGAAAGGGTTTCAGTATCTTCGCCTAAAAATTAGTTTCTCTATTCAAATCATAATCAAATGTAAAGCATCATGAGAAAAGTCATAACTTAAAATAATTATCCAGAATTAGATTACTTTCAGTCTCCATCCAGGAAAAGTTATGGTTCCTAAAGGACAATCCAGTATACTGGGAAGTAGAAATTAGCACTTCTGTTGATGACACCACAGTTTTATATGGGAGACATGATTTTTCTTCATTTTTCCCATTTGAGGTTGATGCTAACAAACTTTGGGTTTAGGTTTTTTATGTTTGTTTTTTTTTTTAATTTTAAAAGTGACATACAATGGTCCTTGAATGTCAAAGAATTATGCTGATACTCTAACAAAGATCCAAACCATACTCAATATACACAGTGCACATTACAGTATTTTCACTGTAATAAACCAAGTATGGGAAAAAATGCAGAAGTATTAATGGCACATATATTCTAAAATTATGGAGGAGCTCAGATGAGCTCCATTTCACCAAATAATAAAAGAAAATTTGTTCAAGATAATTTGTATGGTGGAAAGCCAGAGCAAACCTGTCTCTGTCTTGGGACCAGTGCTGTTTAATATCTTTATCAATTACACAGACAGTGGGATCTAATGCACCCTCAGCAAGTTTGCAGTTGACAAGAAGCTGAGTGGTGCAGTTGACACAACAGAAGGATGCCATCCAGGGATACCTGGACAAACTTGAGAAGTTGGCCCACAAGAACCTCATGAATTTCAACAAGACCAAGTGCAAGGTGTTGCACCTGGGTTGGGGCAATTAGATTCAGACTAAATATAAGGAAGAAATTTTTTACAGTGAGGATGATCAAACAGCAACAGGTTTCCCAGAGAAGTTGTAGATGCCCCATTCCTGGAAACATTTAAGGTCAGGTTAGATGGGACTTTGAGCAATCTGATGTGATTGAAGGTGTCCTTACTCACTGCAGAGCAGTTGGACTAGATGGCCTTTAAAGATCCATTCCAATTCAAACCATTCTATGATTATTTGATTCTGTGACATAAGGATTAAAAAAATTATTTACCTAGGTTTTTAAAAATAGTCTATCTAAACTTTTGTAAGGTCACAATACTGAAATATGCCAGATAGAAACTTTCTAACAGTTTGGAGTATTAGAAAGCAGGCATTCTTTATTGCAGCATGCTGGTCACTCAGAGAATCCTTCCTCTAATCAAGTGCTCTGAGCATCAAGTGAAAAGAGTTTTCATCATGCACACTGATTACATATTCATTAGTGTAGCTGTCGTCACATTAGTCAAAGGGACAGGACCAAGATCGGACTAAGCATGATTTCTTGCTTAGATAACATCAATCTCAGAGGCCATGAGATTTATAAGACAGCAAGCAGTCGGCCATAGTCTAAGATGGTCACAAGTTTCTTAGTTACAAGGCAATATATAACTTTCTAAACCAATAGACAGTTGCCACAGGGCTTATTTTGCTTTTCTGACCTATCACTTTTACTTCTTTCTACTGCAATGCAGATACTTTTGTCCAATAAGGTCTTATTACATGTACACACATATGTCTCTATTATAACATCTAAACTCTTAGCTTATTCTATACAATCACATTGTTAGCGTTTGGAAACATAATCAAACAGGCAATTATATGTAGGTGCTTTATTAAGAGCTCTGGAAATCAGGGGTGCTTTTCGCCTCAAATCTGATTCCGCCCATACATTCGAGAGGAACGGGTTTTTATATTCTATAGTTATATAACTTCCATGTTAATTAGTAAACTTATATTGTTCTACTGTATACATAGATTTCAGCTAAACATAGCCCTCTTAAGTTCCCAGTGTAGTTTCTCAGGATTCTTCCTATGATTATATAATAATTATATTTAATTACTAAACAATCATCACATCTAACAATTATATCATTTATCATACTGCTTACGCGAATGCACCAACCTGAGAAAACACAAAGCGTAACATTTTCAGAATCTATCTTTAGCATTTTCCAGGGTCCTATTATCAACATTACTACATTACTACACTATAACCCTTCATCATCTTATCTAATACAGTTTCTTACTTACTTAAGGCATATTCTTTCTTACAACTATAGAAACAGGTTTATGATTTTTCTGTTCAATGTCTGTGTACTTTGCTTTCACATCAATCTAGGATTTTTCTGAGGCTGTAAATCAAACCCTCTTGTGCCTGTGAAGATTTCTGTCTTCCCAATTCCCACACATTAGCTATCCCCACTTCTTTGACTTTATTTTACATAGTCAAACCCCTTATCAGAAGTCCTTATATGGTTCTTTGAGGTCTGTCTTCAACATCCGGTGTCCTTTTTAGGTAGCTGTTCCTCGCCCCCTGCTTTGAGTAAGTGCAATATCATTGTTTTGCATAACTTCTACTTTGTCAGACTTGCAGAGCTGAGCTGGCATCCTGCTTGCATTTTGCATGACTTCTGTTTGCCTAAGTTACATACTTTATCGTTTTCTCCAAGGCTGTGCTCTTCGGTTATACTGTCCTTTATAAGAGTAAAATGTTGTTCTGTTTTGCTATCCTTATCAAGTGAGTAAAATGCTGTTCTGTTTTACTGTCCTTATCAACATAATTAGAGTTTTGGGAAGCTATTGCAAAAAAAAAATGTCTTCAAATACAAATAGTCTCAAGTTTTGTAATTCAGTGTATTTTCCTCATCTCAGGTTTACAGGTGCCTAATGTTTCTGAATCACAAAATGTCTGAGTTTGGAAGGGACCTCTGGAGGTTATCTTGTAAAACCCTCCTGCTCAAGCAGAGCAACTAGGACAAGGGAAGAGGTTTTAGAGGAAATGG
>NW_005055256.1:0-5014 GCF_000277835.1 Geospiza fortis
GAAATTTTCCAAGATTTTTCCAGGAATTTTCAGGATTTTTCTGGGAATTTTTTTTTTATTTTCTAGGAATTTTCTAGGAGTTTTCCAGATTTTTCTGGGAATTTTTCATTAATTTTCCAGAAATTTTCTGGGAAATGTTTGTGGAATTTTCAGGAGTTTTCCAGGAATTTTACGTAATTTTTTGGGAATTTTCAATGAATTTTCAATGATTTTTAAATTAATTTTCCAATGAATTTTGGGGAATTTTCCAGGAATTTTCCTGGAATTTCTTACGAATTTTCTAGGAATTTTCCAATAATTTTTTTTGGAATTTTCTGGAAATTTTAAATTCATTTTCTGTGACTTCTCCAAAAAATTTCTGGAAATTTTTCATTAATCTTTGCGATTTTGGTGGCAGCCTTCCAGAAAAAACAAGATAATTCCAAGGGTTTTGGAGGTTTTGGGATTGGGTTTTTTCCCACTAGAATTTCATTTTTTTCCTGATGGAATTTCATCTTTTCCAATGGGATTTCATCATTCCTGGTGGGATTTGGTTTTTTCCAGGGGCATTTTGGGGTTTTTCCATGGGAATTTTGGTTTTCCCGCTGGAATTTCATTTTTTCCTGATGGGATTCAGGTTTTTTTCCCGCTGGAATTTCGATTTTTCTCAGTGGGATTTTGGCTTTTCCCGATTGGAATTTTATTTTTCCCGCTGGAATTTTGCTTTTCCCGGTGGAATTTGGGATTTTCCTGATGGGAATTTTGGGTTTTTTTCCGCCTGTTCAGGTTCTGGGAATAAAAGTAGAGACCAAGGTAGGGGATTTTGGGATTGGCCTTGGAATTTTCTCTCTTTTTCTGCTTTTTCTTCTCATTCCGGGCTGGAAGCGCTTCCTGCGAAAAATCCGGAATTCCGGGAAAATTCCCGGGAAAAGGGAGGGGGAAAGGCCTTTCCTGGCAGTGGAGCCTGGAAATTCCAACCCAGAATTCCGTGATTCCGGACATCCGTGATTCCACAAATCTGGAATCCCATGATTTCAGAAATTTCACAATCCCAGAATTCCATCAATTCCATGATCCAGTGACTCTGGAATTGCACTGTCCCGGAATTCCAGAATTCCGTAATTCTCCAATCCCAGAATTCCATCAATTCCATGATCCAGTGACTCTGGAATTGCACTGTCCCGGAATTCCAGAATTCCGTAATTCTCCAATCCCAGAATTCCATCAATTCCATGATCCAGTGACTCTGGAATTGCACTGTCCCGGAATTCCAGAATTCCGTAATTCTCCAATCCCAGAATTCCATCAATTCCATGATCCAGTGACTCTGGAATTGCACTGTCCCGGAATTCCAGAATTCCGTAATTCTCCAATCCCAGAATTCCATCAATTCCATGATCCAGTGACTCTGGAATTGCACTGTCCCGGAATTCCAGAATTCCGTAATTCTCCAATCCCAGAATTCCATCAATTCCATGATCCAGTGACTCTGGAATTGCACTGTCCCGGAATTCCAGAATTCCGTAATTCTCCAATCCCAGAATTCCATCAATTCCATGATCCAGTGACTCTGGAATTGCACTGTCCCGGAATTCCAGAATTCCGTAATTCTCCAATCCCAGAATTCCATCAATTCCATGATCCAGTGACTCTGGAATTGCACTGTCCCGGAATTCCAGAATTCCGTAATTCTCCAATCCCAGAATTCCATCAATTCCATGATCCAGTGACTCTGGAATTGCACTGTCCCGGAATTCCAGAATTCCGTAATTCTCCAATCCCAGAATTCCATCAATTCCATGATCCAGTGACTCTGGAATTGCACTGTCCCGGAATTCCAGAATTCCGTAATTCTCCAATCCCAGAATTCCATCAATTCCATGATCCAGTGACTCTGGAATTGCACTGTCCCGGAATTCCAGAATTCCGTAATTCTCCAATCCCAGAATTCCATCAATTCCATGATCCAGTGACTCTGGAATTGCACTGTCCCGGAATTCCAGAATTCCGTAATTCTCCAATCCCAGAATTCCATCAATTCCATGATCCAGTGACTCTGGAATTGCACTGTCCCGGAATTCCAGAATTCCGTAATTCTCCAATCCCAGAATTCCATCAATTCCATGATCCAGTGACTCTGGAATTGCACTGTCCCGGAATTCCAGAATTCCGTAATTCTCCAATCCCAGAATTCCATCAATTCCATGATCCAGTGACTCTGGAATTGCACTGTCCCGGAATTCCAGAATTCCGTAATTCTCCAATCCCAGAATTCCATCAATTCCATGATCCAGTGACTCTGGAATTGCACTGTCCCGGAATTCCAGAATTCCGTAATTCTCCAATCCCAGAATTCCATCAATTCCATGATCCAGTGACTCTGGAATTGCACTGTCCCGGAATTCCAGAATTCCGTAATTCTCCAATCCCAGAATTCCATCAATTCCATGATCCAGTGACTCTGGAATTGCACTGTCCCGGAATTCCAGAATTCCGTAATTCTCCAATCCCAGAATTCCATCAATTCCATGATCCAGTGACTCTGGAATTGCACTGTCCCGGAATTCCAGAATTCCGTAATTCTCCAATCCCAGAATTCCATCAATTCCATGATCCAGTGACTCTGGAATTGCACTGTCCCGGAATTCCAGAATTCCGTAATTCTCCAATCCCAGAATTCCATCAATTCCATGATCCAGTGACTCTGGAATTGCACTGTCCCGGAATTCCAGAATTCCGTAATTCTCCAATCCCAGAATTCCATCAATTCCATGATCCAGTGACTCTGGAATTGCACTGTCCCGGAATTCCAGAATTCCGTAATTCTCCAATCCCAGAATTCCATCAATTCCATGATCCAGTGACTCTGGAATTGCACTGTCCCGGAATTCCAGAATTCCGTAATTCTCCAATCCCAGAATTCCATCAATTCCATGATCCAGTGACTCTGGAATTGCACTGTCCCGGAATTCCAGAATTCCAAAATTCCCCAATCCCGGAATTACAAAATTTCAATAAATTCCATCAATTCCCCGATCCTGTGATTCTGGAATTCCACTATCGCGTCATTCCGTGATAATCCCAGAATTCCATCATTCCCGTGATTCTGAAATTCCGCAATTCCGTAAATTCTACGAATCCTGTTATTCCACGATTCCATTATTCTGCAATTCCACGATCCCAAATTCCGTCATTCAAGAAATTCCGTGATCCCAAAATTCCATGAATTCTGTAATTCCATGAATTCTGTAATTCCATGAGAAGTCCCTGATTCTGGAGTCCTGCAATTCCACGAATATGGAATTCCATCAATTCCACAATCCCATGAATTCAATAATTCCCTGATTCCGGAATTCCGTAATCCCAGAATTCCGTCATCCCATCGATTCCACAATCCCATAATTCAATCATTCCATGATCCCAGAATTCCATAAATCCCACAAATCCCACGATCCCGGAATTCAATAATTCCCTGAATGTGGAGTTCCATTATTTTATAATTCCACAATTCCGTAAATTCCACGGCCCCGCAATTCAATAATTCCACGATCCCAGAATTCCATCATTTCATAAATTCCGTGATTTTACAATTCCGTGATCCCGTGAATCTGGAATTCCACGATTCCAGAAATTCTATGATCCCAGAATTCCGTGGATTCCGTAAAATCCAAAAATCGGTGAATTCAACAATTCCATAAATTCCACAATCCCCAAAATTCAAGAATTCCGTTATTCTGGAATTCCATCATTCCCTGATTTCCATGAGACCAAAATTCAGTAATTCCGAATCTGGAATTCCGTGATCCCAGAATTCAGTTAGTACCAGAAACCCCAAAATTCAACGATTCCATGATCCCTGAATTCCAGAATTCCCCGAATTCCAGAATTCCATAAATCCCATGATCCCGAAATTCAATCATTCCATTATTCTGGAATTCTATCATTCCCTGCAGTCAATGCATTCCATCAATTCCACAATTCCCAAAAAAGAAATCATTCTGGTTCTGGAACCCCACGATCCCGGAATTCCATTCATTCCACCATCCCAGAACTCCGCAATTCTGGAATTCCGTGAACGCCATGAATTCCGCGATCCCAAAATGAAATCGTTCTGATTCTGGAATCCCAGCAATCCCATCAATTCTACAATTCCCACAATCCCACAGTTCCATAAATACCCCGATTCTGGAATGCCGCCATCCCAGAATTCCGGAAAATCCCCCGAAATTCCCGAATTTCCCGAAGTTCCCTCCTTGGCCTCGGCTAATGCCTCTCTCTCGCTGCCACTAACGGCTTCCGCAAGAATTCCTGGATTTTTCGGGAATTCCCGGATTTTTTTTTCCCAGAATCCCTGGAATTTTTCCGGGATTCTGAGATTTTTCTGGAATTCTCAAGTTTTTCTGGGATTCCTGGATTTTTCTGCGTTTTCAGGGTTTTGCTGGGACTCTTGGATTTTTTTTCTGGATTTTTTTTTTTAAATTAATTCTCTTCCAGTTTATTTTTAGGGTTAATCCCGGTTTTCAGGTTGATCCCAATCCCGATAATCCCAATCCTGCCGATCCCAGTTTCTGGGTTGATCCCAATCCCAATGATCCCAATCCCAATGATCCCAATCCCAATAATCCCAATCCCAATCCCAATGGTCCCAATCCCAATGATCCCAATCCTAATGTTCCAAATCCCAATGATCCCAATCCCAATCCCAATGATCCCAGTCCCAATGATCCCAAACCCAATGATCCCAATCCCAATGTTCCCAATCCCAATGATCCCAGTCCAAATAATCCCAATCCCAATGATCCCAATCCCAGTGATCCCAATCCCAATGTTCCCAATCCCAATTATCCCAAACCCAATAATCCCAGTCCAAATAATCCCAATCCCAATGATCCCAATCCCAATGTTCCCAATCCCAATAATCCCAGTCCAAATGATCCCAAACCCAATGATCCCAATCCCAATGTTCCCAATCCCAATGTTCCCAATCCCAATCCCAATTATCCCAATCCCAATGTTCCCAATCCCAATGATCCCA
>NW_005055256.1:5024-6575 GCF_000277835.1 Geospiza fortis
CAATCCCAATGATCCCAATCCCAATGTTCCCAATCCCAATGTTCCCAATCCAAATAATCCCAATCCCAATAATCCCAATCCAAATAATCCCAGTCCAAATGATCCCAATCCCAATGATCCCAATCCCAATAATCCCAATCCAAATAATCCCAGTCCAAATGATCCCAATCCCAATGATCCCAATCCCAATAATCCCAATCCAAATAATCCCAGTCCAAATGATCCCAATCCCAATGATCCCAATCCCAATAATCCCAATCCCAATGTTCCCAATCCCAATGTTCCCAACCCAAATAATCCCAATCCCAATAATCCCAGTCCAAATGATCCCAATCCCAATGATCCCAATCCCAATGATCCCAGTGTCTGAGGTGATCCCAGTTCAGGGCCGATCCCAGTTCAGGGCCGATCCCAATCCCAGTTCCAGGCTGATCCCAATCCCGGTTCTGGGCTGATCCCAATCCCAGTTCTGGGCTGATCCCAATCCCAGTTCCGGGCTGATCCCAATCCCAGTTCTGGGCTGATCCCAATCCCAGTTCCGGGTTGATCCTAATCCCAATTCCAGGTTTATCCTGGCTCTGGGTTGATCCCAGTCCTGGTTCTGGGCCGATCCCATTGATCCAAATCCCGGTTCCGGGCTGATCCCACTGATCCTAATCCCAGTCCCAAGCTGGTCCCAATTCCAGGCTGATCCCAGTTCCGGGCCGATCCCAATCCCGCTGATCCTGATCCCAGTTCCGGGCCGATCCTGCTGATCCCGATCCCAATCCCGCTGATCCCAATCCCTGTGATCTTGATCCTGATCCTGCTGATCCCGATCCCGGTTCTGGGCCGATCCCACTGATCCCCATCCTGCTGATCCTGATCCCACTGATCCCGATCCCGGTTCTGGGCTGATCCCACTCCTGGTTCCTGGTTGATCCTGCTGATCCTGATCCCGATCCCACTGATCCTGATCCTGCTGATCCCGATCCCGGTTCTGGGCCGATCCCACTGATCCCCATCCTGCTGATCCTGATCCCACTGATCCCGATCCCGGTTCTGGGCTGATCCCTCTCCTGGTTCCTGGTTGATCCTGCTGATCCTGATCCCGATCCCACTGATCCTGATCCTGCTGATCCCGATCCCGGTTCTGGGCCGATCCCACTGATCCCCATCCTGCTGATCCTGATCCCACTGATCCTGGTCCTGCTGATCCTGATCCCACTGATCCTGGTCCTGCTGATCCTGATCCCACTGATCCTGGTCCTGCTGATCCTGATCCCACTGATCCCAATCCCGGTTCTGGGCTGATCCCACCGATCCCAATCCCAGTTTCAGGCTGATCCCACTCCTGGTTCCTGGTTGATCCTGCTGATCCCGATCCCGATCCCACTGATCCTGATCCTGCTGATCCTGACCTCGATCCCACTGATCCCACTGATCCTGATCCTGCTGATCCCGATCCCGATCCCACTGATTCCACTGATCCTGATCCTGCTGATCCAGATCCCGATCCCACTGATCCCAATCTGCTGATCCTGGTTCTGGGCTGATCCCGGTTCTGGGCTG
>NW_005055256.1:7774-7923 GCF_000277835.1 Geospiza fortis
AATGGGATACTGGGATGGACTGGGATGCACTGGAATGGGGCAATGGGATACTGGGATACTGGGACAATGGGATAATGGGGTACTGGGATGGACTGGGATGGGGCAATGGGATAATGGGATACTGGGATGGACGTAGAAGGACTGGGATG
>NW_005055256.1:8001-11160 GCF_000277835.1 Geospiza fortis
TGGGATACTGGGATGGACTGGGAGGGACTGGGATGGGATGCTGGGATGGGATAATGGGATACTGGGATGGGATGGGCTGGGAGGGAACTGGGATGGACTGGGAGGCACTGGGATGGGATACTGGGATACTGGGATGGACTGGGAATAGACTGAGATGGACTGGGAGGAACTGGGAGGGAGCTGGCATGAACTGGGATGGGATAATGGGATACTGGGATGGGATAATGGAATACTGGGATGGGATAATGGAATACTGGGATGAGACTGGAATGTGACAATAGGATACTGGGAGAGACTGGAAGTGGGCTGGGAGGGACTGGGAATGGGATTGGGAGAGTCTGGGAAGGACTGGGATGGGATAATGGGATAATGGGATATTGGGATGGACTGGGAGGGACTGGGAATGGACTGGGATGGGATACTGGGATTAATAGGAATGGGACTGGGATGGACTGGGAGGAACTGGGAGGGACTGGGGTGGGATAATGGGGTGGACTGGGAATGGACTGGGACGGGACTGGGAGAGACTGGGAAGGACCAGGACGAGATTGGGATGGGATAATGGGATATGGGGAGGGACTGGGATGGGATAACAGGATACTGGGATGGACTGGGGTGGGATAATGGAATACTGGGATGGACTGGGATGGACTGGGATGGGGCCATGGGATACTGGGAGCGGCTGGGATGGGATAATGGGATACTGGGATGGACTGGGATGCACTGGAATGGGGCAATGGGATACTGGGATACTGGGATGGACTGGGAGGGACTGGGATGGGATACTGGGATGGGATGGGCTGGGAGGGACTGGGATGTACTGGGAGGCACTGGGATGGGATACTGGGATACTGGGATGGACTGGGAAGGACTGGGATGGGATACTGGGATGGGATAATGGGATACTGGGATGGGATAATGGAATACTGGGATGGGATAATGGAATACTGGGATGGACTGGGAATGGACTGGGATTAACTGGGATGGGGCAATGGGATAATGGGATGGACTGGGACAGGACTGGGATGGGGCCATGGGATACTGGGATGGACTGGGATGGACTGGGATTGGATAATGGGATACTGGGAGGGACTGGGATGGACTGGGATGAGATACCGGCTCCCTTTAGATCCCTGTGGAACATTCCATGGGGAACGTTCCAGAACATTCCACAGGGAACATTCTGGAACATTCCAGAGGGAACATTCCAGGGGGGCCATTCCAGAACATTCCAGGGAGGACATTCCAGAACATTCCAGAGGGGGCCATTCCAGAACATTCCAGAGGGATCATTCCAGAACGTTCCGGGGGGGGCATTCCAGAACATTCCAGAGGGGCTACATTCCCGAACATTCCATGGGGGGACATTCCGGAACATTCCATCCCCGTTCCCGTTGGGTTTTTTTCCCCCCCCCTTTTCCCAGGAATTCCTGCGGGCGGAGCCTCCGGAGGCGCCGCGGACGCGGCTGCGGCAGGAAGCGCTGAGCGCCTGCGCCCACCTGGTGTATCCTTGGGAATCATCCCGGGAATTCCGGGAATTCCGGGAATTCCGGAGCCTCGCCTCAGAGTTCCGGGATTTGGGATTTGGGGTTGGACCCCGTGGGAATCATCCCGGGAATTCTGGGCTGCTTGGGAATTCCCAAAATGGGGGGTTGAATTATCCCGGGAGTTCCGAGAATTCTGGGCTTGGGTCCTTGGGAATTCCCAAAACGCCAGGAATTTTGGGAATTCCAGCGCCAGGATTTGGGAACGGGCTGGGATTTGGGATTTGGGAGTTGGGGTTGGGAATTATCCCGGGAATTCCGGGAATTCCGGAGCCTCTCCTGAGAGTTCTGGGATTTGGGATTTGGGGTTTGGGGTTGGGAATTATCCCGGGAATTCCGGGAATTCCGGAGCCTCGCCTCAGAGTTCCGGGATTTGGGATTTGGGGTTGGACCCCGTGGGAATCATCCCGGGAATTCTGGGCTGCTTGGGAATTCCCAAAATGGGGGGTTGAATTATCCCGGGAGTTCCGAGAATTCTGGGCTTGGGTCCTTGGGAATTCCCAAAACGCCAGGAATTTTGGGAATTCCAGCGTCAGGATTTGGGAACGGGCTGGGATTTGGGATTTGGGAGTTGGGGTTGGGAATTATCCCGGGAATTCCGGGAATTCCGGAGCCTCTCCTGAGAGTTCTGGGATTTGGGATTTGGGGTTTGGGGTTGGGAATTATCCCGGGAATTCCGGGAATTCCGGAGCCTCTCCTGAGAGTTCTGGGATTTGGGATTTGGGGTTTGGGGTTGGGAATTATCCCGGGAATTCCGGGAATTCCGGAGCCTCTCCTGAGAGTTCTGGGATTTGGGATTTGGGGTTTGGGGTTGGGAATTATCCCGGGAATTCCGGGAATTCCGGAGCCTCTCCTGAGAGTTCTGGGATTTGGGATTTGGGGTTTGGGGTTGGGAATTATCCCGGGAATTCCGGGAATTCCGGAGCCTCTCCTGAGAGTTCTGGGATTTGGGATTTGGGGTTTGGGGTTGGGAATTATCCCGGGAATTCCGGGAATTCCGGAGCCTCGCCTCAGAGTTCCGGGATTTGGGATTTGGGCTTGGACCCGTGGCAATCATCCCGGGAATTCTGGGCTCCGTGGGAATTCCCAAAATGCGGGGTTGAATTATCCCGGGAATTCTGAGAATTCTGGGCTTGGGTCCTTGGGAATTCCCAAAACGCCAGGAATTTTGGGAATTCCAGCATCAGGATTTGGGAACGGGCTGGGATTTGGGATTTGGGGGTTGGGCTTGGGAATTATCCCGGGAATTCCGGGAATTCTGGGATTGGGAATTCCCAAAAAATCCCCAATAATTCCCAATAACTCCCAACAAATTCCCATTAACTCCCAACAATTCCCAATTAATCCCGAATAATTCCCAATAATTCCCATTAATCCCCAGTGATTTCCAGTAATTCCCAATTACTCCAAATAATTACCCAATAATTCCCAATATTTCCCAATAATCCCCAATATTTCCGAAAAATTCCCCTTAATCTGCAATAATTCCCATTAATCTGCAATTAATTCCCAGTAATTCCCATTAATTCCTAATAATTCCAATTAATCCCCAATAATTCCCACTAACTCCCAATTAATTCCCCATAATTCCCAATAATTCCCATTAATCCCCAAT
>NW_005055256.1:11879-15393 GCF_000277835.1 Geospiza fortis
TAATCCCCAATAATTCCCCATAATTCCCATTAATCCCCAATTAATCCCCCATAATTCCCAATAATTCCCATTAATCCCCAATTAATTCCCAATTAATTCCCAATAAATTCCCATTAAATCCCAATAACTTCCAGTAACTCCCATTAATCCCCAATAATTCCCAGTAATTTCCATTAATCCCCAATTAATCCCCCATAATTCCCAATAATTCCCATTAATCCCCTATTAATTCCCAATAAATTCCCATTAAATCCCAATAACTTCCAATAATTCCCATTAATCCCCAATAATTCCCAGGAATTCCCAATAATTCCCAATTAATTCCCATTAATCCCCAAGAATTCCCAGCCCTCCCTCCCCTCTGGCCATTCCCATTCCCAGATTTTCCTTATCCCGCAATTCCAGCGCCCTGGAGCCGCCCCTGAGCGATTCCGAGCGCTCCGAGCTCCTGGACACGGCCCTGGCATCCGTCCTGGCCCTGCCCCCGCCGGAATCCGGCAAAAACCGGGAAGATCCCGGGGCCCAGGTGGGAATTCCACGGGATTTTGGGGGGGAGGGGGGAAAAATGGGAATTCCGGGAAAAAAAAAAGAACGGAATTCCCATCCCGATATCCCGGCTTTTTCCCTGGGGTCTTTGCTGGGATGGGGCAGCTCCAGATTTTCTGGGGAATTTGCCCCCAGGTTCTGTGGGAGAAGTGGGAATTTCCTTCTTCGTTCCTATTTTTCCATTCCCAGTTTCCCATTCCCAATTATTCCCTTCCCATTTTTCCCATTTTCTCCATTTTCCCCAATTTTTTCCCCATTTTCCCCATTCCCAATTTCCCATTCCCAATTTCCCATTCCCATCATTCCCATTTCCAAATTCCCACTCCCATCATTCCCATTTTCCCCATTCCCAATTTCCCATTCCCAATTTTTACCACTTCCAGTTTTCCATTCCCATTTTTCCCATTCCCACCATTCCCAATTTCCCATTCCCATCATTCCCATTCCCATTCCCAAATTCCCATAATTCCCATTCCAATTTTTACCACTTCCACTTTTCCATTCCCATTATTCCCATTCCCAATTTTTTTCATCTCCACTTTTCCATTCCCATTATTCCCATTCCCAATTCCCCATTCTCAAATTCCCATTTTTCCCATTTCCAATTTTTTCCATTTTTCCAGATTTTCTGGGGAATTCACTCCCAGGTGGGAATTCTGGCCCCAGATCCTGTGGGAGAAGTGGGAATTTCCTTCCTCATTCCCAATTTTCCCATTCCCAATATCCCATATGCCCATTTTTCCCCATTCTCAGTTTTTCCATTCCCATTATTCCCATTTTCCCCATTCTTCCCATTATTTCTATTTTTCCCATTCCCACTCCCATTCCCAATTTCCCATTCCCAGTATTCCCGTTCTTCCCATCCTTCTCATTACCATTATTCACATTTATCCAATTATTCCCATTTTTCCTATTCCTATTCCCATTATCCCCAATTTCCCATTCCCATTCTTCCCTTTTTTCCCATTCTTCCCATTTTCCAAATCCAAATTTCCCATTCCCATTATTCCTTTTATTTACTTTATTCCCATTTTCCCCATTCCCATTATTCCTGGTTTTCCCATTTCTCCCATTCCCAAATTCCCATCTTTCCCATTTCTCCCATTCCCATTTCCGTTATTCCCATTCTCAATTCCCCATTTCCGTTATTCCCATTCCCATTATTCCCGTTTTTCCCAATTTCCCATTCCCATTTCCCCCATTCCCATTATTCCCAAATTCCCGTAATTCCCATTTCTCCCCTTTCCATTCCCATTTTTCCTATTCTTATTCATTTTATTCCCATTATTCCCATTTCCATTTCATCCCATTCCCTATTTCCCATTCCCATTATTCCCATTTCCATTCCCAAATACCCATTCCCATTTTTCCCACTCCCATTCCCATTATTCCCATTTTCCCCATTCCCATTTTCCCCATTCCCATTCCCATTTATCCCATTAATCCCATTATTACCATTCTTTCCATTTTCCATTCCCATTTTTCCCATTCCCATTATTCCCATTTTCCCCATTCCCATTATTCCTGTTTTTCCCATTTCTCCCATTCCCAAATTCCCATCTTTCCCATTTCTCCCATTCCCATTTCCGTTATTCCCATTCTCAATTCCCCATTTCCGTTATTCCCATTCCCATTATTCCCGTTTTTCCCAATTTCCCATTCCCATTTCCCCCATTCCCATTATTCCCAAATTCCCGTAATTCCCATTTCTCCCCTTTCCATTCCCATTTTTCCTATTCTTATTCATTTTATTCCCATTATTCCCATTTACATTTCATCCCATTCCCTATTTCCCATTCCCATTATTCCCATTTCCATTCCCAAATACCCATTCCCATTTTTCCCACTCCCATTCCCATTATTCCCATTTTCCCCATTCCCATTCCCATTTATCCCATTAATCCCATTATTACCATTCTTTCCATTTTCCATTCCCATTTTCCCCATTCCCATTTCCATTCTTCCCATTCCCAATTTCTCATTCCCATTTTTCCCATTAATCCCATTATTCCCATTTTCCCCATTAATCCCATCATTCCCATTATTCCCATTTTTCCCATTTATCCCATTTTCCCCATTCTTCCCATTCCTATCCCATTCCCAATTCCCGATCCCATTATTCCCACTATTCCCATTATTCCCATTTCCATCATTCCCACTTTTCTCCTTCCCATTTTTGCCATTTTCCCATTCCCAATTTCCCATTATTCCCATTATTCCCATTTTTATTTTCCCCATTCCT
Organism: Geospiza fortis; assembly: GCF_000277835.1. NCBI lineage: Eukaryota > Metazoa > Chordata > Aves > Passeriformes > Thraupidae > Geospiza > Geospiza fortis. The sequence continues at coordinate 14,668 of NW_005055256.1, forward strand.
GTTCCCACTATTCCTATTATTCCCGTTATTCCCATTATTCCCATTTTCTCATTCCCATTTTTCCATTCTCATTCCCATTATCTCCATCATTCCCATTCTTCCTGTTTTTTCCATCATTCCCATCACTCCCATCATTCCCATTTCCCATTCCCACTATTCCCATTTTTCCCATTCCCATCATTCCCAAATCCCCATTCCCATTATTCCCATTCCTATTCCCATTTTTCCCATTTTTCCTTTTATTCCCAATATCCCATTTCCATTTTTCCTATTTCCATCATTCCCATTCCCATCATTCCCACTCCCATTCCCAATTTTCCCACTATTCCCATTATTCCAATTTTTCCCATTATTCCCAATTTCCCATTCCCATCCTCATTCCCATTTTTCCATTCCCATTCCCATTATCCCTGTTATTCCCATCATTCCCATTTTTCCCATTTTTCCCATTCCCATTTTCCCATTCCCATTTATCCCATTCCCATTACTCCTATTCCCAATTTCTCATTCCCATTTTTCCCATTCCCAGAGAAATCCCGGAATTCCAGCCTTGGGAAAACCCCTGGAATTCCCACTCCATTCAAAGTCATCATTATCCTGGAAAAAAAATGGGAATTTTGGGATTTTTCCCCAATTTTTGGGGCGAATTCTTTGTGGATGGGGCCTTGAAAATCCCGGAATTGTTTGGGAAAATTTGAGAAAATCCCAAAATTTTGGGGCTTGGGA
>NW_005055257.1:0-3013 GCF_000277835.1 Geospiza fortis
AAAGGGGAAAAAATGGGAAAAAATGAGATAAAAAGGTGAAAAAATGAGAAAAAATGGGGAAAAAATGGGAAAAAATGGGAAAAAATGGGAAAAAATGAGAAAAAAAGGTGAAAAATGACCCAAAAATGGCGAAAATCACAAAAAAAAGACCCAAAAATGACTCCACATTACCTGAGGTGACACAAAAAGAGCCCAAAACCACCAAAAATGACCCAAAACGGCCCAAAATAAACAAAGTTACCCAGAAATCACCAAAACAAGACCCAAAAATGAGCAAAAGGATCCAAAAAAGGCAAAAATCCCCCCAAAAATATTCAAGTGACCCAAGAATGAGCGAAGAAACCCCAAAGGGATCCAATGTCAGCCGGAAAGACCCAAAACCACCAAAAATGACGCAAAATACGAGAAAAAAACCCCACAAAAAAGGGAAAATGAAAGAAAAAAACCCAAAAAATGTCTTAAAATCGAGGGAAAAGGCCCCAAAATGATCAAAACGGACCCAAAATTGACCTAAATGGACCCAAAATGAGTTCAAAGCTTTGGAGTTTTGAATAAGGAGAAGGAATGATCCCAAAATGGTGAAAATCACCAAAAAATGACCAAGAACTGACCCGGAAAGGCGCAAAAGTCACAAGAATGGCTCAAAAGCATCAAGAACGACCCAAAGTTACCTAAAATACACCAAAATGACCCCGCAAACGACCCAAAGTGACCCAAAAAGATCAAAAATTGCCCCGAAAATGACTCAAAATTCACGAAGAAATGACCCAAAAATGAGGAAAAAAGACCCGAAATGGTGAAAATCCCCCAAAAATGGCAAAAAAATGACTCAAAATTGACCCAAAGTGACACAGAAAGAGGCAAAAACGACCAAAACTGACCCCAAAATCACAAGGAATGACCCAAGAATTATTAAAATTCAACTAATCTAGAAAAATTTGGAAAAAGTGTAAAAAATTGGGAAAAAACCGATTAAAAATCCCCCCAAAACGCCGAAAAAATTAATAAAACAAAGGCCTAAAAAATGCCATAAAATTCTTTTGCAAAAATTTTTGGAAAACTCCCCAAACCTTTCTAAAATTCCCTAAAACCAAAAAAATCGGAAAAAAAAATCCTGAAAAATTCGTGGAAATCAAGAAAAGAAGTAGAAAAAATATTCCTAAAAAATGGGGAAAGAAGTGGATAAAATGGGAAAAAATCTGTGAGGATTTCCAAGAAAATCAGGAAAAAAAAATTAAAAAATTTTGTAATAAATAGTTTAAAACATGATGGAAAAAATCGAAAACATTGCTGGAAAAATCAGAGAAAAATCAGGGAAAAATCAGAAAAAAATCATTAAAAAATCAGGAAAAAAATCAGAAATAAACAGAGAAAAATCAGAAAAAATCAGAAAAAAATCAGAAAAAAATGAGAGAAAAATGAGAGAAAAATGAGAGAAAAATGAGATTTTGGAGGGGTTAAAATGGGGTTAAAGGGGGAAAATTCCACTGAAAAGGGATCTGGAAGGGATGGATGAGCTCTGTAGGATTTTGGGGAATTTTGGGGTGGTTTTGGGGGTATTTTGGAGTATTTTGGGATTTTTTTAGAGTATTTTGGGATTTTTGGGGGTATTTTGGAGTGGTTTTGTGGTATTTGGTGGTGTTTTGGGGCATTTTGGAGTATTTTGTGATTTTTGGGGGTATTTTGGGGTGGTTTGGGGTATTTTGGGGTAGTTTTGGGTATTTTGGGGTGGTTTGGGGTATTTTGGGGTGGTTTCGTGGTATTTTGGGGTGGTTTAGGGTATTTTGAGGTGCTTTTTGGGTATTTTGGGGTGTTTTGGGGTATTTTGGAGTATTTTGCGATTTTGGGGGGTATTTTTGGGTAGTTTTGGGTATTTTGGGGTGGTTTGGGGTATTTTGGGGTGGTTTGGGGTATTAGAAAAAAATCAGAGAAAAATCAGAAAAAAATCAGAAAAAATCAGTGAGAAAATCAGAAAAAAACCCAGTGAAAAAATCAGAGAAAAATCAGGAAAAATCAGTAAAAAAAAATCAGAGAAAAATCAGAAAAAAATCGAAAAAATCAGAAAAAAAATCAGAGAAAAATCAGGAAAAAATGAGAGAAAAATCAGAAAAATATCAGAAAAAAATGAGAGAAAAATCAGAGAAAAATCTGAAAAAAATCAGAAAAAAAATCAGAAAAAATCAGAAAAAAATGAGAGAAAAATCAGAAAAAAAAATCAGAGAAAAATGAGAGAAAAATCAGAAAAATACCAGAAAAAAAAATCAGAAAAAAAAAACCAGTGAAAAAATCAGAAAAAATTAGGAAAAAATCAGAAAAAAAAAGCAGTGAAAAAATCAGAGAAAAATCAGGAAAAATCAGAAAAAATCAATGAGAAAATCAGAAAAAAAACCAGTGAAAAAATCAGAGAATAATCAGGAAAAAGCAGAAAAAAAAATCAGAAAAAAATCAGTAAAAAACCGAAACAAACCCGAAAAAAATCAGAAAAAAATCCGAAAAAAAACGAAACAAACCCCGAAAAAAATCAGAAAAAAATCCGAAAAAATGCCCTAAAATGCCCTAAAATGCCCTAAAATCAGCGGGGAGAAGTCTGAGAACGCTGAGAAGCAGCAATGGCCCCGAGTTTGTGGGTTCGGCCCCAAACGTGCTCACCTCGTTGAGGTAATCCTCGAGGTCGGCGAGGATGCGCAGGTAGAAGCGCGGAACGCCGTCCCGGTCCACGACGCCCTTGGCCTTGGCCCAGGCCCGGCCCAGCAGCTCAAACTGCTGAAATAATTGGGGAAAAATGGGGGGGATTGGGTGAAAAATGGGAAAAATGGGGGAAAGTGGGGGAAAATGGGGAAAAAATTGGGAAAAAATGGGGGAAAAATGGGGGGAATTGGGTGAAAAATGGGAAAAATGGGGGAAAGTGGGGAAAAATGGGGAAAATATGGGAAAAAATGGGAAAAAATGGGGGAAAATGAGAAAGAATAGGGAAAAATGGGGGGAAATTGGGTGAAAAATGGGAAAAATGGGG
>NW_005055257.1:3229-3388 GCF_000277835.1 Geospiza fortis
GGGAGGAAAAGGGGAAAAAGGGGGCAAGAATGGGGAAAAAATAGGGAAAATGGGGAAAAAGTAGGGAAAAATGGGGAAAAATGGGGAAAATGGGGGAAAAATGGGGAAAATATGGGGAAAAAATAGGGAAAAAATGGGGAAAATGGGGAAAAATGGGGG
>NW_005055257.1:6020-8843 GCF_000277835.1 Geospiza fortis
CAGGATTTTCAGGGGGAATTTTTAGGGTAAAATTGAGGAATTTTGGGGTGGAAATTGGGGATTTTCAGGGGGAATTTTTAGGGTAAAATTGGGGAATTTTGGGGTGGAAATTCAGGATTTTCAGGGGGAACTTTTAGGGTAAAACTGGGGAATTTTGGGGTGGAAATTGGGGATTTTTTGGGGAACTTTTAGGGTAAAATTGAGGAATTTTGAGGTGAAAATTTGGGATTTTTAGGGAGAATTTTTAGGGTAAAATTGAGGAATTTTGGGGTGGAAATTGGGCATTTTTAGGGGTGATTTTTGGGGTGAAAAAGGGCGATTTTGGGGCTCTGGGCACCTCGAGGCAGCGGCTGACGTCGCGGATCTTCATGGCGTTGCGGATGGAGCGGATCAGGTTGGTGAGCTCCTCGTACCTGGGATCAATCAGGATCAATCACAATTAATCGGGATCAATTGGAGTCGATTGGGATCAATCAGGATCAATTGGGGTCGATTTGAAGCCATTGGGATCAATAAGAACCAAACCAATAGAAACCAATATGGATCAATAAGGAGCCATTGGGACCAATAGGGATCAATAGGAACCAATAGGGATCAATCTGGTGCCATTGGGATTGATTGGGATCAAGAGGGATCAATAGGGATCAACAGGAACCAAACCAATAGGAACCAGTAGGGATCAATAAAGACCCATTGGGATCAATAGGGATCAATACAGACCCATTGGAATCAATAGGGATCAATAGGGGCTCATTTGAGACCATTTGGATCAATAGAAACCAAACCAACAGGGACCAATAGTAACCAATAGGGATCAATACAGACTCATTGGGACCAATAGGGATCAATAGGCATTGATTGGGATCAATTGGGGTCAATTTGGAGCCATTGGGATCAATAGGGACCAATAGGGATCGATAGGGATCAATTTGGGGCCATTGGGACCAATAGGGATCAATTTGGGGCCATTGGGATCAATAGGGATCAATAGGGATTGATCAGAATCAATTAGGGTTAATCTGGAGCCATTGGAATCAATAGGGATCAATAGGAACCAAATCAATAGGAACCAATAGGGATCAATACAGACCCCTTGGGACCAATAGGAATCAATTTCAGGCCATTGGGATCAATAAGGATCAATAAACAATCAATAACCAATAAATACCTGATCAATAACTGATCAATAATTCATCTATAGCCAATCAATAGGTGATCAATAACCAATCTATACCTGACCAATAACTGATCCACATCGGATCTCGAACCAATCAATAGCTCATCAATAGTCAATTAACAGCTGACCAACAGCAGATCACCAGCCAATCAATAACCAATCAATAGCTGACCAATAGAGGACCAATAACCAACCAATAGCTGGTCAATAGATGACCAACGACCAATCAACGAGCCATCAATAACCGATCAATAGCTGGCCAATAACTGACCAACAAAGGATCGATAACCAACCAATAGCTGATCAATAACTGACCAACGGAGAATCGATAACCAATTGATCAATAGATGACCAACGACCGATCAACGAGCCATCAATAACCAATCAATAACAGATCAATACCTGACCGATAGCGATCAATCGCTCACCTCTTGTCGCGGGCGCTCCTCACCACGCGCTTGGTGTCCTCCTCATCCTCACTGAGCAGCAGCGGCCTGGGGGCGGGGCCAGGAGCCTTTAACCCCGCCCCTTCTCATTAACTCCGCCCCTTTCCCTTTAACACTTCCCCTTTTTTGTAACCCCTCTTCCTTTAGCCCCTCCCCTTCCATTTAGGCCCCTCCCCCTGTCCTTTAACTCCGCCCTTCCCCACCCATTTTCACCCTTCTGACTCTACATAAACCCCACCCCTTTCCCTTTAACTCCTCCCCTTTCCTCTAACCCCTCCCCTTTCTTTTAACCCCTCCCCTTTTCCACAAACCCCTCCCCCCTTCCTTTCGCCCCTCCCCTTCCCTTTTAACCCTTCCCCTTTCCCTAAGCCCCTCCCCTTTCCTGTTAACCCTGCCCTTTCCTTTAGCTCCTCCCCCTTTCCCTAAGCCCCTCCCCTTTTCTTTAGCACCTCCCCTTCCCTTTTAACCCTTCCCTTTTCCCTAAGCCCCTCCCCTTTCCTGTTAACCCCTCCCCTTTCCTTAAGCCCCTCCCCTGTTACCCCTCCCCTTTCCTTTAGCCCCTCCCCTTTTAACCCTTCCTCCTTTCCCTAAGCCCCTCCCCTTTCATTTAGCCCCTCCTCCTTTTCCTTTTAGCCTCTCCACTTTCCTTTAGCCCCACCCATTTTAACTCTTCCCATTCCAATTAAGCCACTCCCCTTTCTCTTTAACCCCTTCCCCATTCCCTTTAAGCCTCTCCCCTTTCCTTAAACCCCTCCCCTTTCCCTTTAACACCTTCCTTTCCCTTTGACCCCTCCCCTTTCCCCTTTAGGCTCCTCCCCTATTTTAACCTTTCCCCTTTTCCTTTACACTCCCACCCTTAAGCCCCGCCCTTTCTCTTTAACCCCTCCCCTTTCTTTTACTCCCTCCCCTTTTCCCTGAAACCCTTCCCCTTTTTCCTTAACCCCTCCCCCTTTTCCCTTTAAGCCCCTCCCCTTCTTTTAACCTCTCCACTTTCTCATTAACTGCCCCATCCTTAAGCCCCTCCCCTTTCCCTTTAAACTCCTCCCCTTTTTTAAAACCCCTCCCCACTCTGTTAAGCCACTCCCCTTTACTTTTAAACCCCTCCTCTTTTTCCGTTAAGCCCCTCCCCTTCCTTTAACCCCTCCCCTTTTCCTTTAACTCCTCCCCCTTTCCCTTAAATCCCTCCCCTTTCTCTTTAAA
>NW_005055257.1:8958-9359 GCF_000277835.1 Geospiza fortis
GGACTCGGGCTGGGAGTGGGGGCCGGTGGTGAAGAATCGCGACATTATCGCGACAGAGAGGGAGGGGCGGCAGCGACAGGGGGAGGGGCAGCCTGGAGAGGCAAAACCGCCAAAAAAACCCCGAGGTTCGGACCCAAAAATTCACCATTTTCACCCAAAACTTTCAGCGTTTTCATGAGAAACTTCATGGGTTAGACCCAAACTTTGAGCGTTTTCACCAAAACTCTGAAGGATTTAAGGCAAAACTTGAGGGCTTTGAAGCAAAATTTGGACCAAAAATCTTAAATTTGAACCCCAAACCAACAATTCCAGCCCAAATTTCCCCAATTTTCCCTCAGAATCCCCAAATTTCGGCCAAATTCCGCCCCTCCCCCAAACCCCTCACATTTCCCAAGCTCTGA
>NW_005055257.1:9408-15376 GCF_000277835.1 Geospiza fortis
TTCCTTTCTTAAGACAATCCCACTTCCGGGTTTGCGCGCAAGGAACGCTGGGAAAGCGAGTCCAAAAGTGGCAAAGAGCCGAACTTGGATGATTTTGACCCAAAAAGTCGCGGGTTTGGGGTGAAAATTGAACTATTTTAATAAAAATAGACTTTTCAACCTCGATTCGAAAGTTTGGCCTTCAGAATTCGCGAGTTTTTACCTCAGAATTCCCCAGTTTTCTCCTCATAATTATCGGGTTTTTTGCTTCCCTAAATCGCCCGATTGTGACCTAAAAATTTCTGATTTTATCTCCGAAATTCGCAATTTTGGGTAAAAATCGAACGTTTTGAACAATAATCGACATTTCTGCCACAAATTCGGCGATTTTTACCTCACAATTATCAAAATTTTACCTCCCTAACTTGGCCAATTTTGACCAAAAATGCGTTTCTGGGTGAAAACGGTAAGTTTTTAATAAAAATCGTTTTGTTTTGCCTCAGATTTGGCAATTTTTAGCTCAGCAGTATCGGGTTTTTTACCTCCTAAAATCGGCTGATTTTAACCCAAGATGTCGGATTTTACCTCTGAAATTTGTCATTTTGGGTAAGAACTGAACGTTTTTAATAAACATCTACTTTTTAACCTCAGGTTTGAAGGGTTTTCCTTCAGAATTCAGGATTTTTTTCCCTCACAATTCACGAGTTTTTACCTCAGAATTGTCAATTTGTTCCCTCCCCAAATCTGGCCATTTCTTAACCCAGAAATTCCGTATTTTACTCTCCAAGGTTGCGTTTCTGGGTGAAAATTGAAGGTTTTGAATTAAAATGAAGGTTTTGGTCTCAAATTAGGTGATTTTTACCACGAATTTTTACCACACAATTTCCGGGTGTTTTCCCTCCCTAAATGAGCCGATTTTCAGCCAAAATCTCGGATTTAACCTTCACAAATTTGCGGGTTTGGGTGAGAATTGAATGTTTTGAACAATAATCAACTTTTTAGCCACAAATTCAGCATTTTTTACCTCAGAATTCTCCCGTTTTTACCTCACAATTCATTATTTTTTACCTCACAATTATCGGGATTTCACCTCCCTAACTTGGTCAATTTTGATCCAAATTGCCGGATTTTACCCCCAAAAGTTGCATTCCAGGGTGAAAACTGAGAGTTTTAAATAACAATCGAGGCTTTAGCTGCGAATTCTGCAATTTTTACCTCAGAATTCACGAGTTTTTACCTCAGAACCTCCAATGTTTCTACCTCTCTAAATCGGCTGATTTTAACCCAGAAATGGCAGAATTTTCTGCCTCGAATTCACATTTCTGGGTAGAAACTCAATGTTTTTAATAAAAGTCAACTTTTTTTCCTCAAGTTCGAAAATTTTTACCTCAGAATTAGCAAGTTTTTCCCTCACAATAATTAGGTTTTTACCACCCAAACCGGCTGATTATGGACCTATAAATGTCGGATTTTATCTCCGAAATTCTTGTTTCTGAGTGAAAATTCAGTATTTTTAATAAAAATCTACTTTTTTGCCACAAGTTCGAAAATTTTTACCTCAGAATTCGCGAGTTTTTCCCTCACAATTATCGGGTTTTTACCAACCAAACCGGCCCTTTTGGACCCAAACATGTCGGATTTTACCCCCGAAATTCACGTTTCTGGGTGGAAATTCAATAATTTAAATAAAAATCTACTTTTTCCCCACAAATTCGGCGATTTTAACTCCAAAATTCGCAAATTTTTACCTCACAATTCCCCGGGGGGTCGCGTCGCCTCCTCTCCCAATTCCCGCCCTTTTTCCGGGTTGGCGCGCAGGGAACGCTGGGAAAGCGAGTCCGGGGATGCAGAGGACCCAAAATCGGCGGATTTTGCCCCAAAAGCGCCTCGAAAGTCGCGAATTTGGGTAAGAATCGAACGTTTTAAACAATATTTGACGTTTCTGCCTCAAATTCGGCGGGCTTTCCCTCAGAATTCTCCAGGTTTTACCTCACAATTCCCGATTTTTTACCTCAGAATGATCGAGTTTTTCTCCCCTCAATCAGTGGATTTTGCCCCAAAAGTGCCTCGAAAGTCGCGATTTTGTGTAAGAATCGAAATTTTGAACAATAATCTACATTTTCTCCACAAATCCGGCGATTTTATCTCAGAATTCGCAAGTTTTTACCTCAGAATTATCGATTTTTCACCTCACAGTTATCAGGATTTTACCCTCTCAAATAAGTCAATTTTGAACTGAAGATGTTGGATTTTACCTCTGAATTTCACGATTTTGGGTAAGAATCGTATGTTTTAAACAATAATCGACATTTTTACCTGAAATTCGGCGATTTTTACCTCAGAATTCGCCACTTTTTACCTCAGAATTCCTGAGTTTTTCCCTTCCCAAATGTGGCCGATTTTAACCCAAAAATGCCGAATTTTACCCCTCAAAATTGACATTTCTGGGTGAAAATTGAAGGTTTTAAATAAAATTGGGGGGCTTGGTCTCAAATTTGAAAATTTTTACCTCAGAATTCCCCAGTTTTTACCTCAAAATTATCGGGGTTTTTTTCTCTCCTTAAATCGTCCGATTTTGCCTCAAAATGTCCGATTTTACCTCCAAAATTTGTGATATTCAGTAAGAATTCAACATTTTAATAAAAATGTACTTTTTTTGCCACAAATTCAGCAATTTTTACCTCAGAATTCGTGAGTTTTTACCTCCTAAAATCAACTGATTTTGACCAAAAATGCCAAAATTTATCCCTCAAAATTCCCATTTTCTACCCCGCAAATTGATATTTTTACCTCCAAAAATTCACATTTGACCCCAAAATCTCCCAATTCTACCCCAAAATCCCCAAATCTACCACAAAACTCTCATTTTTTCTAAAAATCCCCGATTTTACCCCCAAAATCCCCTATTTTACCTCCAAAATTAACATTTTTACCTCAAAAAATTCCAATTTTTACCCCAAAATCCCCGATTTTACCCCAAAATTTTTAACCCAAATCCCCAAAATTTTTACCCCCAAATTCACTTAAAAAATATATTTTGTACCCCAAATTCCCATTTTTGTCCCCAAAATTCCCATTTTTATGTAAAAATGAACAAATTTATCCCAAATTTTCCCTTTTTTAATGAGAAATGTCCCAGTTTGGGCTCAGGGGTCACTCAAGGGTTAGGGGTCACTCGGTGGTCACTCGGTGGTCACTCAGTGACCAGAGCAGGGGTCACTTCCAGGGTCACTCAATGGTCACTCCAAGGCCAATGCAGTGGTCACTCAATGGTCACTCAGTGGTCACTCTTAAGGCCAATCCAGTGGTCACTTGGTGGTCACTCAATGGTCACTCAGTGGTCACTCAATGGTCACTCAGTGGTCACTCCAAGGCCAATCCAGTGGTCACTTGGTGGTCACTCAATGGTCACTTCCAGGGGTCACTCAGTGGTCACTCAGTGGTCACTCCAGGGTCACTCAATGGTCAGTTCATGGTCACTTCCAGGCCACTCCAGTGGTCACTCAGTGGTCACTTTGTGGTCACTTCCAGGGGTCACTCCAGGGTCACTCAATGGTCAGTTCAAGGTCACTTGGTGACCAGGCCAAGGGTCACTCTGTGGTCACTTTGTGGTCACTCTGTGGTCACTCCATGGTCACTTCCAGGTTCACTCAGTGGTCACTCAATGGTCAGTCTGTGGTCACTTCCAGTCCAATCCAGCAGTCACTCAGTGGTCACTCAGTGACCAATCCAAGGGTCACTCCAGGGTCACTGAGTGACCAATCCAAGGGTCATTTCCAGTGGTCAGTCTGGGGTCACTCAGGGGTCACTCACATCAATCCAAGGCCAATCCAGTGGTCACTCAGTGGTCACTTTGTGGTCACTTCCAGGGGTCACTCCAGGGTCACTCAATGGTCAGTTCAAGGTCACTTGGTGACCAGGCCAAGGGTCACTCTGTGGTCACTTTATGGTCACTTTGTGGTCATTCCAGGGCCAATCCAGGGGTCACTCAGTGGTCACTCCATGGTCACTTCCAGGGTCACTCAGTGGTCACTCAATGGTCAGTCTGTGGTCACTTCCAGGCCAATCCAGTGGTCACTCAGTGGTCACTCTGTGGTCACTCAGGGGTCATTTGGTGGTCACTCAATGGTCACTTCCAGTGGTCACTCAGTGGTCACTCCAAGGCCAATCCAGTGGTCACTCCAGGGTCAGTCTGTGTCACTTCCAGGCCAATCCAGTGGTCACTCAGTGGTCACTTTGTGGTCACTTCGTAGTCACTTCCAGGGTCACTCCAGGGTCAATTTGCGGTCACTCCAAGGCCAATCCAGCGGTCACTCAGTGGTGACTTTGTGGTCACTCAATGGTCAGTCTGTGGTCACTTCCAGGCCAATCCAGTGGTCACTCAGTGGTCACTTTGTGGTCACTTCGTAGTCACTTCCAGGGTCACTCCAGGGTCAATTTGCGGTCACTCCAAGGCCAATCCAGCGGTCACTCAGTGGTGACTTTGTGGTCACTCAATGGTCAGTCTGTGGTCACTTCCAGGCCAATCCAGTGGTCACTCAGTGGTCACTTTGTGGTCACTTCGTAGTCACTTCCAGGGTCACTCCAGGGTCAATTTGCGGTCACTCCAAGGCCAATCCAGCGGTCACTCAGTGGTGACTTTGTGGTCACTCAATGGTCAGTCTGTGGTCACTTCCAGGCCAATCCAGTGGTCACTCAGTGGTCATTTTTTGGTCACTTCCAGGGGGTCACTCCAGGGTCACTCAATGGTCAGTTCAAGGTCACTTGGTGACCAGGCCAAGGGTCACTCTGTGGTCACTCAATGGTCACTTTGTGGTCACTCCAGGGCCAATCCAGGGGTCACTCAGTGGTCACTCCATGGTCACTTCCAGGGTCACTCAGTGGTCACTCAGTGGTCACTCTGTGGTCACTCTGTGGTCACTCAGGGGTCATTTGGTGGTCACTCAATGGTCACTTCCAGTGGTCACTCAGTGGTCACTCTGTGGTCACTCAGGGGTCATTTGGTGGTCACTCAATGGTCACTTCCAGCGGTCACTCAGTGGTCACTCCAATGCCAATCCAGTGGTCACTCAGGGGTCACTCCAGGGTCACTCTGGGGTCACTCCAAAGGTCACTGAGTGACCAATCCAAGGGTCATTTGCAGTGGTCAGTCTGGGGTCACTCAGGGGTCACTCACATCAATCCAAGGCCAATCCAGTGGTCACTCAGTGGTCACTTTGTGGTCACTTCCAGGGGTCACTCCAGGGTCACTCAATGGTCAGTTCAAGGTCACTTGGTGACCAGGCCAAGGGTCACTCTGTGGTCACTTTATGATCACTTTGTGGTCACTCCAGGGCCAATCCAGGGGTCACTCAGTGGTCACTCCATGGTCACTTCCAGGGTCACTCAGTGGTCACTCAATGGTCAGTCTGTGGTCACTTCCAGGCCAATCCAGCAGTCACTCAGTGGTCACTCAGTGACCAATCCAAGGGTCACTCCAGAGTCACTCATTGGTCACTCCAGGGTCACTGAGTGACAAATCCAAGGGTCACTTGCAGTGGTCAGTCTGGAGTCACTCAGGGGTCACTCACATCAATCCAAGGCCAATCCAGTGGTCACTCAGGGGTCACTTCCAGGGTCACTCAGTGGTCACTCCGAAGTCCCTCCTTAACCAATCCATGTGGTCACTCTGTGGTCACTCTGTGGTCACTCAGTGGTCACTCCAGAGTCACTCATTGGTCACTCCAGGGTTACTGAGTGACAAATCCAAGGGTCATTTCCAGTGGTCAGTCTGGGGTCACTCAGGGGTCACTCACATCAATCCAAGGCCAATCCAGTGGTCACTCAGGGGTCACTTTGTGGTTACTTCCACGGGTCACTCCAGGGTCACTCAATGGTCAGTTCAAGGTCACTTGCAGGCCAACCCAGTGGTCACTCAGGGGTCACTCAGAGCTCAGCAGTCACTCAGTGGTCACTCAGAGTTGTGGTCACTCATTGGTCACTCATCGGT
>NW_005055258.1:0-6750 GCF_000277835.1 Geospiza fortis
GCCAGCCCTGAGGGGATTTGGGGGGGTTCAGGTGAATTTTGAGGAAATTCAGGTGAATTTTGGGGTTTTTCAGGTGAATTTTGAGGGAATTCAGGAGAATTTCAAGGTTCGAGGTGAATTTTTTGGAATTCGGGCAGATTTGGGGAGATTTGGGTCCATTTCGGTGCTTTTAGGACCAAATTTTGGCGATTTTAGGACCAAATTTGGGGATTTTGGGATCAACTTTGGGGATTTGGGGCGGTTTGGGTCCGAATTTGGGATTTGTCATCCGATTTTGGGGGATTTTTAGGGCAAATTTGGGGTTTTCAGGCCAATTTGGGGGTAAATTTCGGGGATTTGGGGTCGGTTTCAGGGGATTGGGGGCAATTTTGGGGCATTTGGGGTCTCTCTGGGCTGATTTGGGGCCGATTCAGGGAAATTTGGGGTTTTGGAGCCAATTTGGGGCATTTCGGGCTCATTCGGGGCCGATTTTGGGGCTTGCAGAGCCGATTTGGGGTTTTTAGGGCAGATTTGGGGGTTTGGGGCCAATTTCAGGGGATTTAGGGACCCTCTGGGCTCATTTGGGGCCGATTTTGGGGCAAATTTGGAGGTTTTAGGGCCAATTTGGGCGTTTTAGGGCCAATTTGGGGGTTTTAGGGCCAATTTGGGCGTTTTGGGGCCAATTTGGGGGTTTTAGGGCCAATTTTGGGCGTTTTAGGGCAAATTTTGGGGTTTTAGGGCCAATTTGGGGGTTTTGGGGCCAATTTTGGAGTTTTAGGGCAAATTTGGGGTTTTAGGGCCAATTTTGGGGGGTTTGGTGACCGAATTTTGGGGTTTTCGGGCCAATTTTGGAGACTTTAAGGCCGATTTTGGGGTTTCAGGTCTGATTGGGGGATTTGGGGAGTTTTAGGGCAGATTTTGGGGGATTTTTGGAGTTTTAGGGTCGGTTTTGCGGGATTTGGGGGTTTGGGTCCAATCTGGGGGGATTTGGGGCTTTCAGGGCCGATTTGGGGGAATTTCAGGGCGGATTTTGGGGTTTAGGGAGAGTTTAGGGGAATTTTGGGCCAATTTTGGGGGATTTGGGGGTTTTAGGGTCCATTTTGGGGGGTTTGGTGACAATTTCTGGGATTTTAGGGCTGATTTGGGGGAATTTGGGGGTTTTAGGGTCCATTTGGGGGGTTTAAGGGCAGATTTGGGGGTTTTAGGGTCGGTTTGGGGCAGTTTGGGGACAATTTGTGGGTATTTCGGGCTGATTTGGGGGCATTTTAGGGTTTTTGGGGTTTTATGGCCAATTTGGGGGATTTGAGGGTTTTAGTGCCGGTTTTGGGGGATTTGAGGATTTTGGGGTCGGTTTTGGGGCAATTTAGGGTTTTTTAGGGCGGATTTTTGGGGGGTTTTGGCCAATTTTGGGGTTTTATGGCCAATTTGGGGGATTTGAGGGGTTTAGGGTCGGTTTTGGGACATTTTGGGGTTTTTAGGGCGGATTTTTGGGGTTTTTTGGCAAATTTTGGGATTTTAGTGCCGATTTTGGGGGATTTGAGGATTTTGGGGTCGGTTTTGGGGCAATTTAGGGTTTTTCCGGGTGGATTTTGGGGTTTTTGGCAAATTTTGGGGGATTTGAGGGTTTTAGTGCCGGTTTTGGGGCAATTTAGGGTTTTTCCGGGTGGATTTTGGGGTTTTTGGCAAATTTTGGGGGATTTGAGGGTTTTAGTGCCGGTTTTGGGGCAATTTAGGGTTTTTCCGGGTGGATTTTGGGGTTTTTGGCAAATTTTGGGGGATTTGAGGGTTTTAGTGCCGGTTTTGGGGCAATTTAGGGTTTTTCCGGGTGGATTTTGGGGTTTTTGGCAAATTTTGGGGGATTTGAGGGTTTTAGTGCCGGTTTTGGGGCAATTTAGGGTTTTTCCGGGTGGATTTTGGGGTTTTTGGCAAATTTTGGGGGATTTGAGGGTTTTAGTGCCGGTTTTGGGGCAATTTAGGGTTTTTCCGGGTGGATTTTGGGGTTTTTGGCAAATTTTGGGGGATTTGAGGGTTTTAGTGCCGGTTTTGGGGCAATTTAGGGTTTTTCCGGGTGGATTTTGGGGTTTTTGGCAAATTTTGGGGGATTTGAGGGTTTTAGTGCCGGTTTTGGGGCAATTTAGGGTTTTTCCGGGTGGATTTTGGGGTTTTTGGCAAATTTTGGGGGATTTGAGGGTTTTAGTGCCGGTTTTGGGGCAATTTAGGGTTTTTCCGGGTGGATTTTGGGGTTTTTGGCAAATTTTGGGGGATTTGAGGGTTTTAGTGCCGGTTTTGGGGCAATTTAGGGTTTTTCCGGGTGGATTTTGGGGTTTTTGGCAAATTTTGGGGGATTTGAGGGTTTTAGTGCCGGTTTTGGGGCAATTTAGGGTTTTTCCGGGTGGATTTTGGGGTTTTTGGCAAATTTTGGGGGATTTGAGGGTTTTAGTGCCGGTTTTGGGGCAATTTAGGGTTTTTCCGGGTGGATTTTGGGGTTTTTGGCAAATTTTGGGGGATTTGAGGGTTTTAGTGCCGGTTTTGGGGCAATTTAGGGTTTTTCCGGGTGGATTTTGGGGTTTTTGGCAAATTTTGGGGGATTTGAGGGTTTTAGTGCCGGTTTTGGGGCAATTTAGGGTTTTTCCGGGTGGATTTTGGGGTTTTTGGCAAATTTTGGGGGATTTGAGGGTTTTAGTGCCGGTTTTGGGGCAATTTAGGGTTTTTCCGGGTGGATTTTGGGGTTTTTGGCAAATTTTGGGGGATTTGAGGGTTTTAGTGCCGGTTTTGGGGCAATTTAGGGTTTTTCCGGGTGGATTTTGGGGTTTTTGGCAAATTTTGGGGGATTTGAGGGTTTTAGTGCCGGTTTTGGGGCAATTTAGGGTTTTTCCGGGTGGATTTTGGGGTTTTTGGCAAATTTTGGGGGATTTGAGGGTTTTAGTGCCGGTTTTGGGGCAATTTAGGGTTTTTCCGGGTGGATTTTGGGGTTTTTGGCAAATTTTGGGGGATTTGAGGGTTTTAGTGCCGGTTTTGGGGCAATTTAGGGTTTTTCCGGGTGGATTTTGGGGTTTTTGGCAAATTTTGGGGGATTTGAGGGTTTTAGTGCCGGTTTTGGGGCAATTTAGGGTTTTTCCGGGTGGATTTTGGGGTTTTTGGCAAATTTTGGGGGATTTGAGGGTTTTAGTGCCGGTTTTGGGGCAATTTAGGGTTTTTCCGGGTGGATTTTGGGGTTTTTGGCAAATTTTGGGGGATTTGAGGGTTTTAGTGCCGGTTTTGGGGCAATTTAGGGTTTTTCCGGGTGGATTTTGGGGTTTTTGGCAAATTTTGGGGGATTTGAGGGTTTTAGTGCCGGTTTTGGGGCAATTTAGGGTTTTTCCGGGTGGATTTTGGGGTTTTTGGCAAATTTTGGGGGATTTGAGGGTTTTAGTGCCGGTTTTGGGGCAATTTAGGGTTTTTCCGGGTGGATTTTGGGGTTTTTGGCAAATTTTGGGGGATTTGAGGGTTTTAGTGCCGGTTTTGGGGCAATTTAGGGTTTTTCCGGGTGGATTTTGGGGTTTTTGGCAAATTTTGGGGGATTTGAGGGTTTTAGTGCCGGTTTTGGGGCAATTTAGGGTTTTTCCGGGTGGATTTTGGGGTTTTTGGCAAATTTTGGGGGATTTGAGGGTTTTAGTGCCGGTTTTGGGGCAATTTAGGGTTTTTCCGGGTGGATTTTGGGGTTTTTGGCAAATTTTGGGGGATTTGAGGGTTTTAGTGCCGGTTTTGGGGCAATTTAGGGTTTTTCCGGGTGGATTTTGGGGTTTTTGGCAAATTTTGGGGGATTTGAGGGTTTTAGTGCCGGTTTTGGGGCAATTTAGGGTTTTTCCGGGTGGATTTTGGGGTTTTTGGCAAATTTTGGGGGATTTGAGGGTTTTAGTGCCGGTTTTGGGGCAATTTAGGGTTTTTCCGGGTGGATTTTGGGGTTTTTGGCAAATTTTGGGGGATTTGAGGGTTTTAGTGCCGGTTTTGGGGCAATTTAGGGTTTTTCCGGGTGGATTTTGGGGTTTTTGGCAAATTTTGGGGGATTTGAGGGTTTTAGTGCCGGTTTTGGGGCAATTTAGGGTTTTTCCGGGTGGATTTTGGGGTTTTTGGCAAATTTTGGGGGATTTGAGGGTTTTAGTGCCGGTTTTGGGGCAATTTAGGGTTTTTCCGGGTGGATTTTGGGGTTTTTGGCAAATTTTGGGGGATTTGAGGGTTTTAGTGCCGGTTTTGGGGCAATTTAGGGTTTTTCCGGGTGGATTTTGGGGTTTTTGGCAAATTTTGGGGGATTTGAGGGTTTTAGTGCCGGTTTTGGGGCAATTTAGGGTTTTTCCGGGTGGATTTTGGGGTTTTTGGCAAATTTTGGGGGATTTGAGGGTTTTAGTGCCGGTTTTGGGGCAATTTAGGGTTTTTCCGGGTGGATTTTGGGGTTTTTGGCAAATTTTGGGGGATTTGAGGGTTTTAGTGCCGGTTTTGGGGCAATTTAGGGTTTTTCCGGGTGGATTTTGGGGTTTTTGGCAAATTTTGGGGGATTTGAGGGTTTTAGTGCCGGTTTTGGGGCAATTTAGGGTTTTTCCGGGTGGATTTTGGGGTTTTTGGCAAATTTTGGGGGATTTGAGGGTTTTAGTGCCGGTTTTGGGGCAATTTAGGGTTTTTCCGGGTGGATTTTGGGGTTTTTGGCAAATTTTGGGGGATTTGAGGGTTTTAGTGCCGGTTTTGGGGCAATTTAGGGTTTTTCCGGGTGGATTTTGGGGTTTTTGGCAAATTTTGGGGGATTTGAGGGTTTTAGTGCCGGTTTTGGGGCAATTTAGGGTTTTTCCGGGTGGATTTTGGGGTTTTTGGCAAATTTTGGGGGATTTGAGGGTTTTAGTGCCGGTTTTGGGGCAATTTAGGGTTTTTCCGGGTGGATTTTGGGGTTTTTGGCAAATTTTGGGGGATTTGAGGGTTTTAGTGCCGGTTTTGGGGCAATTTAGGGTTTTTCCGGGTGGATTTTGGGGTTTTTGGCAAATTTTGGGGGATTTGAGGGTTTTAGTGCCGGTTTTGGGGCAATTTAGGGTTTTTCCGGGTGGATTTTGGGGTTTTTGGCAAATTTTGGGGGATTTGAGGGTTTTAGTGCCGGTTTTGGGGCAATTTAGGGTTTTTCCGGGTGGATTTTGGGGTTTTTGGCAAATTTTGGGGGATTTGAGGGTTTTAGTGCCGGTTTTGGGGCAATTTAGGGTTTTTCCGGGTGGATTTTGGGGTTTTTGGCAAATTTTGGGGGATTTGAGGGTTTTAGTGCCGGTTTTGGGGCAATTTAGGGTTTTTCCGGGTGGATTTTGGGGTTTTTGGCAAATTTTGGGGGATTTGAGGGTTTTAGTGCCGGTTTTGGGGCAATTTAGGGTTTTTCCGGGTGGATTTTGGGGTTTTTGGCAAATTTTGGGGGATTTGAGGGTTTTAGTGCCGGTTTTGGGGCAATTTAGGGACCTCAAAATGGGGATGGGACCCCGAAATTTGGGTCTGGGACCCCCGAAAATGGGGCTGGGAGCCCAAAATTGGGGATGGGAGCCCCAAATTTGGTTAGGGAGCCCCAAAAATGGGGATGGGACCCCAAAATTTGGGTTAGGGACCCCGAAAATGGGGATGGGACCCCAAAATTTGGGTTAGGGACCCCGAAAATGGGGATGGGACCCCAAAATTTGGGTTAGGGACCCCGAAAATGGGGATGGGAATGCCAAATTGGGGATGGGACCCCAAAAAATGGGGTCAGAAACGGCAAGATTTGGGTCAGGAACCCCAAAAAATGGGGTCAGAAACGGCAAGATTTGGGTCAGGAACCCCAAAAAATGGGGTCAGGGACCTCAAAATGGGGATGGGACCCCGAAATTTGGGTCTGGGACCCCCGAAAATGGGGCTGGGAGCCCAAAATTGGGGATGGGACCCCCGAAATTTGGGTCAGGGACCCCAAAAATGCATTTCGGACCCCCCAAATTGGGGATGGGAGCCCCAAAAAATGGGTCAGGGACCCCAAAAATTGGGTTAGGGACCCCCAGAAATGGGGATGGGAGCCCCGAAAATGGGAATGGGAACCCCGAAATTGAGGATGGGAGCCCCAAATTGGGGATGGGGGACCCCGAAATTTGGGGTCAGGGAGCCCGAAAATGGGGATGGGAACCCAAAAACTGGGGATGGGACCCCAAAAATGGGTCAGGGACCCCCGAAATTGAGGATGGGAGCCCCAAATTGAGGATGGGACCCCAATAAATGGGGATGGGGACCCCGAAATTGGAGATGGGACCCCAAAATTTGGGGATGGGACTCCAAAAATGCATTTGGGACCCCCGAAAATGGGGCTGGGACCCCAATAAATGGGGGATGGGACCCAAAAATGGGTCAGGGACAGCAAAATTTGGGTTTGGGACCCCCGAAATTGGGGTTAAGGGATCCCAAAATCGGGTCAGGGACGCCTGAAATTGAGGATGGGACCCCGAAATTGGGGATGGGAGCCCCAAATTTGGGTCAGGGACCCCAAAAATGGGGATGGAACCCAAAAAATGGGGTTAGGGAACCCCAAAATCAGGTCTGGGACCCCAAAAATGGGTCAGAGACCCACAGAAATGGGGATGAGAGCTCAAAAAATCCCCAGGGACTACCAAAAATGAGACAGGGACCCCCCTAAATTGGGGATGGGACCCCAAAAATGGGGCTGGGACCCCAAATTGCCGCCCGAGCCCCCCCAGATTTCACCGGGACCCCCAAAAATCAACTCGGGGAGCCCCGAATTGGGGCAGGGAC
>NW_005055258.1:7447-10834 GCF_000277835.1 Geospiza fortis
GGATTTGGGGGATTTGGGGGATTTGGGGGATTTGGGGGGGGGGCGACCCCCCCGTGACCCCCCCAGGGCTCGGGGCATTCTGGGAATTGGAGTTTTCCCCAAAGAAACCCGGAAAAAATCGCTCCAGGAAATGGATTTTTATTGGTTAAGGCGATTTTTTGTTTTGAAGGCACAAAATCGAGGGGAAATCGGGGAATTTTGGGGAAATTCCTGAATTTAGGGGATTAAGGCACGCGGGGGGGGAGGGGGGAAAATCCCCCAAAATCAAGGAGGTGAGCCCGAATTTGAGAGCCCCAAAATGAGGGAGAAATGCCCTAAAAATGGAGGGGAAAATCCCAGAAAATGGAAGGAAAATTCCATCAAAATTAAAGGAAAATTGCCTCAAAATTTAAAGGTGAATTTCCCCAAAATTAAAGAAAAATTTCCTCAAAATCCAAGGAAAATTCCATCAAAAATCAAGGAAAATTCCATCAAATTTGAAGGAAAATTCCCTCAAATTTAAAGAAAAATTTCCTCAAAATTGAAGCAAAATTCCCTCAAAATTTTAGAAAAATTCTGTCAAAATTGAAGGAAAATTCCCTCGAAATTGAAGGAAAATTTCCCCAAAATTTATGGAAAATTCCTTCAAAATTTATGGAAAATTCCCTCAAAATTCAAGAAAAATTCCATCAAAATTGAAGGAAAATTTCCCCAAAATTTATGGAAAATTCCCTCACAATTGAAGGAAAATTGCCTCAAATTTAAAGAAAAATTCCCTCAAAATTTATGGAAAATTCCCTCAAATTTTATGGAAAATTCCCTCAAATTTAAAGGAAAATTTCCCTCAAAATTTGGGAAAAATCCCTCCAATTTCAGAGGCCCAAAATTCAGGAAAATCACCCCAAAAAAGAGACCCCAAAATTGAGGGGAAAATTCCCAAAAAATCAGGAATAATGCCCTCAAATTTGGGAGAATCGCCCCAAAAAATTCAAGAGATTGACCCCAAAATTTGGGAAATTCACCCCAAAATTCAGGAGACCCCAAAATTAAGGCAGAAACCCCCAAATTTTGGGGGAAAACATCCCAAAAAAAGCAGCTTTGGGAGGTGCTGGGTGGGATTTTTGGGGGTCTCAGGGTGGATTTTGGAGGAATTTTGGGGGAATTTTGAAGAATTTTGGAGAATTTTGGGGGGAATTTTGGAGATTTTTGGGGTCTCTGGAGCCCAGGGGGGTTTGGGGGTTTCTGAGTGGGATTTTGGGGGAGTTTTGGGGTTCTCTGGGTATTTTTTGGGGTTTTTTTGGGGGTTTTTTGGGGGGTATTTTGGGGTGTTCTGGGGGTATTTTTGGGGCTATTTTTTGGGGTTTTTTTGGGGGGTATTTTTCCGGGTATTTTTGGGGTGTTTTGGGGGTATTTTCAGGGGGTTTTGGGGTCTCAAGCTCAGGGATTTTGGGGGGATTTTTGGGGTATTTTTGGATGTTTTTGGCTCTCAGAAGACCAGGGGGATTTTGGCGGGGGGGGGCTGTAACGCAAAATTATCCCAAAACCAGCCCCAAATTATCCCAAAATCAGCCACAAAATTATCCCAAAACCAGCCCCAAATCACCCCTGAATCAGCCACAAAATTATCCCCAAACCAGCCCCAAATTATCCCAAAATCAGCCACAAAATTATCCCCAAACCAGCCCCAAATTATCCCTGAATCAGCCACAAAATTATCCCCAAACCAGCCCCAAATTATCCCAAAATCAGCCACAAAATTATCCCAAAACCAGCCCCAAATTATCCCAAAATCAGCCACAAAATTATCCCCAAATCAGCCCCAAATTATCCCAAAATCAGCCACAAAATTATCCCAAAACCAGCCCCAAATTATCCCAAAATCAGCCACAAAATTATCCCAAAACCAGCCCCAAATCACCCCTGAATCAGCCACAAAATTATCCCCAAACCAGCCCCAAATTATCCCAAAATCAGCCACAAAATTATCCCCAAACCAGCCCCAAATTATCCCAAAATCAGCCACAAAATTATCCCCAAACCAGCCCCAAATTATCCCAAAATCAGCCACAAAATTATCCCCAAACCAGCCCCAAATTATCCCAAAATCAGCCACAAAATTATCCCCAAATCAGCCCCAAATTATCCCAAAATCAGCCACAAAATTATCCCCAAACCAGCCCCAAATTATCCCAAAATCAGCCACAAAATTATCCCAAAACCAGCCCCAAATTATCCCAAAATCAGCCACAAAATTATCCCCAAACCAGCCCCAAATTATCCCAAAATCAGCCACAAAATTATCCCAAAACCAGCCCCAAATTATCCCAAAATCAGCCACAAAATTATCCCCAAATCAGCCCCAAATCACCCCTCAAATTAGCCCGAAATTATCCCAAAACCAGCCCCAAATCCCCCCTGAATCAGCCACAAAATTATCCCCCAAACCAGCCCCAAATTATCCCTGAATCAGCCTCAAATTAGCCCGAAATTATCCCAAAACCAGCCCCAAATCCCCCCTGAATCAGCCACAAAATTATCCCCCAAACCAGCCCCAAATTATCCCTGAATCAGCCTCAAATTAGCCCGAAATTATCCCAAAACCAGCCCCAAACCGACCCAAAATCAGCCCCAAATAATCCCAAAATTATCCCAAAATCAGCCCAAAGCAAACCCCAAATCAGCCCAAAACCAACCCCCAATCTGCCGAAAATCACCCCCAAACCAGCCTCAAATCAGCCTCAAACAATGCCAAAACCAGCCCAAACCAAACCCCAAACTAGCCCAAAATTAGCCCAAAACAAATCCCACAATTAGCCCAAAACCAGCCCAAAAATTCTCCTCAAGTCATCCCTAAAATCCCACCAAAATAAACCCCAAATCAGCCCAAAATTATCCTAAAATCACCCTCAAAGCCATCCCCAAACCAACCCCAAATCATTCTAAAATCAGCCCAAAAATATCCCAAAATAAACCCAAAAATATCCCAAAATAATCCCCAAAATTATCCCAAAATTATCCCTGAGTCAACACCAAAAAAACCCCCAAAAATCCCCCTGAAAAAATCAACCCCAAAATCCCCAAATTTTCCCCAAAATTCCCAAATTTTCCCCAAAATTCCCAAATTTCCCCAAAATTCCCAAATTTTCCCCAAAATTCCCAAATTTCCCCCAAAATTCCCAAATTTTCCCCAAAATTCCCAAATTTTCCCCCAAAATTCCCCCAAAATTCCCAAATTTCCCCAAAAATTCCCAAAATTTCCCTGAAATTCCCAAATTTCCCCAAAATTTCCCAAATTTCCCCCAAAATTCCCAAATTTTTCCCCAAAATTCCCCAAAAATTCCCAAATTTCCCCCCAAATTCCCAAATTTTCCCCAAAATCCCCAAATTTCCCCCAAAATTCCCAAATTT
>NW_005055258.1:11614-13939 GCF_000277835.1 Geospiza fortis
CAAAATTCACATAAAATTCAACACAAAAATCACACAAAAGTCACACAAAATTCACCCAAAATTCACCCAACATTCACCCAAAATTCACCATAAAATTCACACAAAATTCACATAAAATTCACACAAAATTCACATAAAATTCAACACAAAAATCACACAAAAGTCACACAAAACGCACATAAAGTTCACCCAAAATTCACACAAAATTCTCATAACATTCACACAAAATTCACACAGAATTCACCCAAAATTCACCCAAAATTCACCATAAAATTCACCCAAAATTCACCATAAAATTCACACAAAATTCACATAAAATTCAACACAAAAATCACACAAAATTCACCCAAAATTCACCATAAAATTCACACAAAATTCACATAAAATTCAACACAAAAATCACACAAAAGTCACACAAAATGCACATAAAGTTCACCCAAAATTCACACAAAATTCTCATAAAATTCACACAAAATTCACATAAAATTCAACACAAAAATCACACAAAATTCACCCAAAATTCACCCAAAATTCACCATAAAATTCACACAAAATCCACATAAAATTTAACATAAAATTAACACAAAATTCATCCAAAATTCACCGTAAAATTCACCACAAAATTCTCATAAAAGTCACACAAAATTCACATAAAAATCCCCCCAAAAATGCCCAAAATCATCCAAAATTGCCCCAAAACTCCCCAAAAATCACCCAAATTTCCCCCCAAATTCCCCGAGTTCTCCCAGAATTCCCCAAAAAGTTCCCCAAAAGTCCCAAAAAATCGCCCCAAAAATCATCCAAAAATCCCCCAAATTGCCCCAGAATTCCCAGATTTCCCAAATTCCCCCAGAATTCCCAAATATTCCCCCAGAAATGCCTCAAAATTCCCAAAAAATCGCCCAAAAATCACCCCAAATTGCCCAAATTTCCCCCAAAAATCACCCAAAAAATGCCCAAAAATCGCCCCAAATTCCCCAAATTTTCCCCAAAATTCCCCAAATTCCCCGAGCCGCCCGGAGTTCCGGATTTTTCCCCAATTCCCGGGAATTCTCCCCGATTTACCGCGCCAGCACCACGGCCATGCCGTACACGTCGATGGCGGCGTCGGCCACGCGCTTCAGGGCGAACTGCTCGTCTGGTTTGGGGGCAAATTCGGGGCTCAGGACCCCAAAAATCCTCCCTGGGACCCCCAAAATCGAACTCGGCGACCCCAAAAACCCCCAGAGCCCGAAAAGCCCAAAAAATTTGGGGGAAAAACGGCGAAAAATGGGAAAATTTGAGGGAAATTGGAGTGAAAATGCTGAAATTTTGCATAAAATTGTGCAAATTTTGCCCGAAATTCACCGATTTTTGACCCAAATCCAATCCAGGACCCACAAAATCGAACTCAGCGATACCAAAAACCCCCAGGAGACGCCAAATCCCCCAAAATTTGGGGTAAAAAACTCAAAAAATGGGAAAATTTGGGTAAAAATCAACTGAAAATGTAGAAATTTTGCACAAAAGCCTCAAATTTTAACCAAAATTCCCCTAAATCCACCCAGATTTAACTCAGGACCCCTAAAATTGAACTCAGTGACCCCAAAAACCCCCGGGAGCCCAAAAACCCCACAAAAATTTGGGGGGAAAACGGTCAAAAATGGGAAAATTTGGGGAAAATTCAACCAAAAATCCTGAAATTTTGCCCAAATTTTGCCCAAAAATCCTCAAATTTTGACCTAAATCCACCCCAGGACCACAAAATCAAACTCGGTGACCCAAAAAAAAACCCCAGGAGACCCAAAATCCCTCAAAATTTGGGGTAAAAAACTCAAAAAATGGCAAATTTGGGGTAAAATTCAACCTTTGGAGGCCAAAACTTCCCAAAAATTCCACCAAAATGCCCCAAAATGCCCCAAAATTCCACCCAGGACCCCAAAAATTGAACTTGAAACTCGAAATATCCCCAGGACCCCCCCAAACCCCTCAAATTTGGGGAAAAACTGCGAAATTTTGGCCAAAAATGGGAAAATTTGGGGAAAATTCAGCCCCAAATTCCCAAATTTTCACCAAAATTCCACCAAAATCCCCCAAAATGCCCCAAAATTCCACCCAGGACCCCAAAAATTGAACTTGAAACTCGAAATATCCCCAGGACCCCCCCAAACCCCTCAAATTTGGGGAAAAACTGCGAAATTTTGGCCAAAAAAGGGAAAATTTGGGGAAAATTCAGCCCCAAATTCCCAAATTTTCACCAAAATTCCACCAAAATCCCCCAAAATGCCCCAAAATTTTGGATTTTTTGGATCTCCTGCCCCTCCCCCTCCAAATCCTAAATTTGCC
>NW_005055258.1:14454-15322 GCF_000277835.1 Geospiza fortis
CCCAAAATTCAGCCAAATTTCACCCAAAATTCAGCCCAAAATTCACCCAAAATTCAGCCAAAATTAACCCAAAATTCAGCCCAAAATTCACCCAAAATTAACCCAAAATTCAGCTCAAATTCAGCCAAATTTCACCCAAAATTCAGCCCAAACTTCAGCACAAAGTCACCCGAAATTCAGCCCAAAATTCAGCCCAAAATTCAACCCAAAATTCAGCCAAATTCAGCCCAAAATTCAACTCAAAATTCAGCCAAAAATTCAGCCCAATTTCACCCAAATTTCACCCAAACTTCAGCACAAAGTCACCCGAAATTCAGCCCAAAATTCAGCCCAATTCAGCCAAAACTTCAGCCAAAAATGCCCAAAATTTTGCCCAAAATTCAGCACAATTTAACCCAAAACTCACCCAAAATCCAGCCCAATTAACCCAAAATTCAGCCCAAAATGCCCAAAAGTCAGCCCAAAATTCAGACAAATTTCATCCAAAATTCAGCCCAAAATTCAGACAAATTTCATCCAAAATTCAGCCCAAACCGCTCAAAATTCACCCAAAATTCAACCACAATTCAGCCAAATTCAACCCAAAATTCCCACAAAACTGAGCCCAGAATTTCCCCAAAATTCAGCCCAATTTAACCTAAAAATCAGCCCAAAATTCAGCCCAAAATTCAACCAAAATTGAGCCCAAAATTCAACTGAAATTCACCCAAAATTCAACCCAAAATTCGGCCCATTTTGGGGTGGATTTGGGGGTTTTTTGGGTGAATTTGGGGTGAATTTTGGGGTTTTTGGGTCAGCACTCACCTGTTCGGCTCCGTCCTTGAGCTCGGGCTGCAGGGACGGATTTGGGGTTTTTTTGGGGTGGATT
>NW_005055259.1:0-2404 GCF_000277835.1 Geospiza fortis
GGGATCAGAAAATTCCTTCAGGGTTCAACCCATTATATCCCATTCTCCACACTACTCAAAATTTTTCTTCGCCTGTGTCTACTCTGGGGTCAGGGTCTCATCAGCTCCTCTGGATATTTCAGCCCTGATTCTAGAGAAGTTGTAGACCATATAGAGGAAGCTTACCAGATTAAATACCAGGAAAGTGGTCTCTTTAACATTCAGGGGAAACGCAACATTTTCAAAAAGTGACCTAACAGAATCAAAGGAGAAGAAGGAAAAGAAAGGCTGAAAAGCCCCATTCCCTGCTCCTCCTCTAACAATCTGGGTGCAATTACTAATAACCCCCCAAAACATGCTACTGGAACTGGGACGCTGGGTCAGACAAAGAAACCATTAGCCATACATATCTTGAACAGACTCCAGTACCTTTGTACACTCCTTATAAATCATTATCACCAAGCCCAGTACAATAGCTCTTCTAATCTGTGCCCCTCTACTGTAAAAACTATGTTATGGACAGTACTGGAGCTATGTCTGGATAAGAAAATAAGCCTAGGGACCAGAAAGGTATTAAAACCTCAAAAAAGGCTAGGGACCAGAAACACATGAAGGCCTCCACCCAGAGAGACATAATGAATTCAAGCAACATGGCTACTGACTGCTTTATCCCAATATAGGGAAAGTACAACTATTTGCAATGAAGACAGATGGGGACAACTGACTGGTGGTCAGAATCCGAATTTTTTGTGGACTACGTAGGCTTATATACAATTCTAGGAAGGCTAGTAATTTTTTACTACAGTGATTGGGTTAATCATCACATAAACAAAGATACATTTTGCAGCATCTCTTGCTTCCAGAAGTTGATTCAATTTTTTTTCCTGTCAGCCAGTCTTCATTCAGTCTTCAAAGCTC
Organism: Geospiza fortis; assembly: GCF_000277835.1. Taxonomy (NCBI): domain Eukaryota; kingdom Metazoa; phylum Chordata; class Aves; order Passeriformes; family Thraupidae; genus Geospiza; species Geospiza fortis. The sequence goes on from NW_005055259.1 coordinate 898, forward strand.
TGTTTGTTCTTGCCAAGGCATCTTGATTATCAAATCTCTTATGCTAATCAGATCCAAAGTACATCATCTCCCCCTTCTCTTTTCAACCAAAACCACTCCTTTAATGGCTTTATTAATTAATCTCTGCACACATTGAAGCAAGCAAGGTATCATGATTAATACAATTGTTATCAAAATCATCACATACATGCCCATCCTAAAAAAATCTTTTAGCTAGGGTGCCAAACCCCAGCTACTAAAGCCTCAGGCCTGATCTCAACAAACCAAAATCATTCCCGATGGCAGCTGCAGGGGGGGCATTACTGGATTTAGAAATACTGCCAGAAGTGCAATTGTACCAAAAGGTTTGATTCTTATATACAGGGCGATAGGGAGAAACATCTTAAGTTTTAGACTGATCCTTTCCCATGTATTTAAAATTAACACAAAAATAGATTTTCACTGAACCCAGGAACTCTAACTCTTGGGGCTCCAAGGGTGCTTCAGGAAGGTAAGGGACAAAATTTGATCTGATTTGCTTTCAAAATTTTTAGTGTAAATATTAGTGTAAAGTCCTTGAGGAGCTATACTCCCCTTTTTTGTTGTTTTTTAATAGCATGTGTGTTTCTCGTTATGAACATGAAGGCAACATAAAAGCAAAACAATATGTGACAAAACAATAAATTTATACTAAGTAAAATTAAATCAGATAATATGTAAAATTACTAGTACATGAAAAATAGAATGGTGATTTAAAGTAATGTATTATAAATTTCTTAAATATTGTACTATTTCTCAGAGTCTGCAGTAATTGGCAAGCTTCATTTTAAAGTGAGGGCTTGGAGAACTATTCCTGGGTAATATTTCCAGGTTCACTTTAAAAGGAAGTTTGGCTATTATAGGTCTAAATTTGGCAAGTCAGAATGACTTGAGTATAGTTTTGGTGTAGAAAATACTTGGGTTTATTGGTATATTTCTCCACTAGTTAAGGCTAGGACTTGACCAAGGTCCAGGCCTTAACTGGAAGAGTCTCTTTAATATATCCTAAAAGCCTCTTAATAATAGTAGTCATGAAAGTTCTTTAAAATAACATGTCTTATGAATAGCTACACAACAATATGTGAAGGTTTTTAAAGCAGCTGGTTTTGTCATTTATCTTTAGCTAAAAAGTCATTTAAAAGACATTAAATAGCTTACAACTGATAGCAGTCATAATATGAAATTGTTACTCATTCTTTAGTACTACTTATAGAAAATAAAATAGCAAAATTGTTCTTATTTCTATAACAAAATAGGTGTATCTCGTAATTCAAATGAGCAAATTTTGACAAAAATTAATTTAGGCTTTTGTCATCCATTTGTATAGCAAAAGAATTATAATTTAAGCATGTATATTTCAATGTGGTGGTGTTTGCAGGGGTCCCAGGATGAGGGAAGAGATGAGAATCTTGACTCCATGTTTCAGAAGGCTGATTTATTATTTTATTATATATATTATATTAAAAGAAAATTATATACTAAAACTACA
>NW_005055259.1:4561-9677 GCF_000277835.1 Geospiza fortis
ATAGTAATGAGCTGACCCTCCCAAATGCCCCAACTACCCAGGTCATCCCGTGATAACAATGCAAGGAGGGGGTAAAACATAACTATAAATCTATAAAACTTAACATATACATAATATTTGCCTTTTAATTGTGAGAAGTCAGCTATCGCATTACTCATCTATCACAATAAGAAATAAAATATATTGACTTGACGCACAGGATGTCATGCAGATAAGCTGGAGTGTGAAGAAGCCAAACAAAGGAGTTCCTAAAACATCAAAAAGTTCGCAAGAATGTTTGAATAATGTATGAAAAACATGAATATGCATGTACCTCAGCTAATGGTGTAAAGACAACACTGTTTATATGTACTGGCTGTTCTTTGACTGTTGGCCAGGAGCACCCCAGCACTGGAAATATTGTCTTTCTATCCTATTATTATTATTAAACTTTAAAAAATTTTAATTAGTGAACTCTCTTTTTCACAATACTAAATAGCTGTATAGAAAGATTCACAATAAAATTACTTTGTTAAAAAGGCAGGAAACTGGCAATATAAACGGTTTGACTAAGGCAAGGTGTCCCTCAGGGCCTTTGATGTATATCAGGAGTTGGCTTTTGATAGCTGGGCTGCTCCCCCACAATGCCTGAAAGTGCCTGATGCACTTCAGCAAGGGACCATTGTGGGGGTGTCCCAATGACTCCTATACAAAATTTGAATGCATAAAAATTCCCCACTGTGTCAATATATCCCTCCCCCACAAAACCAGGGGGACTGACAGCACAAAAGGCTTAACCCTGGCGATTCATCCCTCGGGTCCTGTAATTTGCACAGTGTTGGTTTTGCAGGCTCTGGCTATTCCCACCCAGGCCTGAGAGCACCTGAGGCACAGTCGTTAATGGCCAAAGACTAGGCCATTGGCTTTTTGAGATAACAGTCAGGTCGGCACCAGAATCAATGAGTCCTGTTAAGACTGTGTCTTTGCCTTCCAGAGTCACTGCATTGGCATGTGGGATGATGAGATGTGAAACTTTGTGTCCAAAATATCTGTGGGATCCCTGTGGAACCAAAGCCCCCTCCCCTCTGTCCAGCTATCAGGGATGCAGATAAGGGTGCTGCCAGGAAAAGTATAAGTTGGGCTGTATGGCGTCTGGCCGGGACCACACAGGGCGGCTGGGGGGTCCAAGCCATAATCTTTATTTCCCCAACCAAGTCAGAATCAATGACTCCTGGCAGCACAAACAACCCTGTTATTGAGGTAGATGATCTACCTATAAGCACAGCGTGGTTACCGGGTTTCAAGGGTCCATAGATTCCTGTAGGGGGACAAAAAACTAAGCAATTAGACAACGTTACTGTGTTATTGGTTGATATGTCCAGTCCTGCACTGCCTGGGGTAGCTGCATGCAGGTCAGTGGTGGTCCGATGAAGGCTGCTTGTGGTCCAGCGAAGGCTGCTTGGGGTGGCGGCTGGACTGAGGTTTGTGGTGGTCCTCTCTGAGGCATTGGCTGGGGCATTTGTGTCTTCGCGTGGTGCTGCTCCACGCTTTGGCCCTGGTTTCCCAATATCAGACGCCTTTCAAAATCATCCTTGGACTGACATAGATTACCATAATGCCTTCCCTTATGGCACCAAGGGCAAATGCCAGGAGCTTTGGATCTGGCCTCCCCATTTTCGAAACAGTCCTTTTTCAAATGCTCAGATTTCCCGCACCTGAAGCACGTTCGGGGGTCCTCCTCCTTAAGACCTTTTTTCTTTAATTGCATCCACTTATCATGAGGGTCAGGAGGGAATGGATCAGTCTCATAATCTGAATCGATCGGTCCTGGATCGAAGGGTTCCCCCTCCTCCTCACTGCTAGAACTGTGGTCAGTGAACGACCATGAGAAAGGATGCCTTCCCCTCCTTTGTCTGGGCGGGGGCAAGGTTGATGGCTGAAGCCCCTCTTCACTGTCAGAGGTGCCAGTTTCAAGTGGGCAGGGAGAGTAGCAATGAGGAGAGACAGAGCGGGGTAGGGGGCCGGTGGTATCTGCAGAGGATACAGCCTGAGACTGCTCTTGCTTTTTATATGTCTCAAAAATTATTCTACAGGAGGGGATCATACACATTGCTGACTCATGTCCCGTAGTAGCTAAATCATAGAGCATAACCCCCACATTATCCCAAGCAGCAGTTGTAAAAATAGAGGGGTCCAGTTTTGGCAAAAATTTGCCATGTTTCGCAAGCAAAGCAAGAATTAGTTCAAAAACGCCTCTCCCTTCTTTAGACATACCTTGTCCTATGTTCCCCCTGGCTCACCTCCTTCCTCCATGGAGGGATTGTTTTAGGCCTACTCCTGGTTTTCACAGCAGCACTTCCAGTTCCGGGGGGCTTGTCAATTGCAGCCAGATTGGCAGTTTCTTGCTCCTCACACCAATTATTGGCAATGAAGAGAGATAGGGGCAACTGACTGCTAGTCAGAATCCGAATTTATTGTGGACTATATATGCATATATACTATTCTAGGAAGGCTAGTAATTTTTTGCTACAATGATTCGGTTAATCGTCACATAAACACACGTACACATTTTGCGACATCTCTTGCTTGCAGAAGTTAATTCAATCTTCTTTTCTGTCAGCCATTCTTGATTCAATCTTCAAAGCTGTGAAAAATGTGTATTATATCATTGGCTCTGTGCAAATATTATTATTATTATACTATGTGTGTTATGTTAGAAAGTTATGCTGTAATAATCTTTTTAAAGTACTGTGGTAAATATAGTTTTTAGGCTATAGCATAATATTAAAATAGAAACTATGTGATGTAACATACTTTTTGTAACTAACTCAAGGAAATTCTTTGCATAGAGATAACAGCAACAAGACCCCAAGAGAAGAATTATTGCCTCCTTATCAGGAAAAGCCAGACTTTGTGGGGACCAAGGCGATTGATTTAGAAGATGAGGGGGGGAGTTGACAATAAACAGAAAAATCCCTAGTTTGAAAGGAATGTTTGAATCATGTACGAGATATATGAATATGTAAGAGGCTATTGTTTTTAAAGATTAATCCTTTGTTAGAGAGCCATGCTTTTTGGGGCCTAGTGTCCAGAAGCATCTGGACGTCCGTAATTCTTTGCTTTTTATTGTCCTTTATTGTCCTAACTCTTATTGTCCAAATTCTTATTGCTCTAATTTTTTATTACTATTTTTATAACTATTTTAGTACTATTAAACTTCTAAAATTTTAAAACAAGTGATTGGCGTTTTTCACAAAAGCTCTGCTTGTTCTTGACAAGGCATCCTGATTATCAAATCTCATATGCTAATTAGGTCCGAGGTACATCATACAACCAAAATGCAATCAGTACAGGTTTTTTCCACTATCTCAAGCTGTAAAAATTGTATTCATCCTGGTTTTGGGCAAATTTTGGAGAAAACCTCCAAAGGGGTTCATCTAGAAAGTAAATTCAAGTGGCCCTTCCCCCATGTGGTTTGGGAAAATATTTCCCTGGAGAAAAGTGGAAAAAACCTATTTATTAAACAGCCAAAGCATTCATCAGCACAAAAAATGAACAATATTAAACAATAAAACCTCTTGCCAATCTGAAGAGATGACAAACTCTGAAAGTCCTTTTTGTGGGTTGCAGCTCGGCTCACCCAGTCTGGTATCAGTCCCTCCGGTGCTGGAAATGTCGCGGCCCAGGCCTGGCCTGGGGGGCCTCAGGTGTAAGCTCACGGTGTTCTTCTGGGTTTTCAGGCCAAAGGAGGTTTAAACAGTTCCAAGAAAAAGGAAAAAAACAGAGTCCAGGCAACTTCTCTGCCTCAGCTAGCTAAAAACTAACTAAAAACAAAGGAAAGCTCTCTCCTGCCATCTGTCTGTGCTGCAGACAACACAGTCCAGGAGAAGGATGCAGGAGGGCAAGTGCAGTTTTCTGATAACAAAGTCCACTCTTCTTCTCTCCCCCCCTTCACTCTCGGAATCAGTCTTAAAGGTGCACAACTTAATATCCGGCAGAAACAGAACAGACGATTGGGGATACAAGCATCATAAAGTCACCCCAGGACAACTCTGCAGTATCAGCTTATGTAAAGATAACCTCAGAGACAACAAAGATCATTTGGGATCTGTATTCATTATTGTTTGCCTGTCCTGGTCTTGGTTGCTACTTCTGGGGGTTTATTAATAATTGCACCCAGCCTGTTGAGGGAGCAGCAGGGGATGATTTTTTCTAGACTTTCACTTCCTTCTCCCCCAGCAGCTCTTATACATGACTTTTTTAGTATGTTCATTTCCCTCTGGATGTTAAAGACACCATATTTTTGTTGCTAATTCTGCTATTTCTCCTCTGTACAATCTCCAAGATCTTTGGAGTCAGGGCACAGATTTCCAGGGAGGTTGTCCAGAGACCTGCCCCAGGGGTGGAAAATCCTGAGTGGCATGGAATGGGAGAAGAAATAGGCCAGATTTTGAAGAAGTATTCTGTGGAGTGCCCCCTGGCCCCAGGAGGCAGGGATTCTACTCAGACAGACAACATTGGGTGAGGGGCGTGATTTAAAGATGTCTTGGTTTGGAAAGACAGGAGTCTGCTAAGGAAGGCAGGAGCTTCTTCTGAAATGGAAAATGTAAACTTTCTTCACTTTTCTGAATTGCTATAATTTTAAATTAAGGGGCTCTCAGGCAAAAATATGGGAGCAGGAAATAACAGTTCTTTAATAGGGAAGAAATAAAAAGAATAAAATAAACAATTCAGTCTACTAGAACAACACTGACAGAATCAGAACTCAACCTGACACCCTGTTGGTCAGGGTGTTGGTGGTAGTCTGATTGAAAAGGTGGCTGCAGTCTTCTGAAGTATCAGGTGTGGTTCTGTTGGAGCAAGGAGGATCTGTAGAGAAGGATGTATTCTTTCTTCTGGAGATCTAGTGGAGGAAGAGGCAGCTGCTGTTCTTCTGGGGAATCTCGTGGAGGAAAAGCTGTGTTGGAGTTTCAGAATCTCAGAGTATATCAGGGTAGCAGTGCTTGGCTCCTCTCTCTGGGTGGAGCATCTCACAATGGGATGTTATAGTTCTTATCAGTCATGCACTGATATTCAATAGTCTGTTATCAGCAGAGGTCCCCTCCCGAGGGAGGTGTGAATGTGGTCACTCAAAGAG
>NW_005055259.1:11742-13954 GCF_000277835.1 Geospiza fortis
CGGCCTCTCCGCTGCGGGGGAGAGAAACCCCTGCATGGTGCGGCGACTGCTGTCTTGTTCCAGCAACGGAAAGGATCCGACACCGCCCGGACTGCTGCCGCTGTTGTTCCGGCCACAGAAAGGTTCTGCTGCTGCTGAGCCGCTGTTGTCCCAGTGACGGGAAATCCCACTGCAGAGCGGGAAAAGAAATAAAGGCAACTCGGAGACAACAAGCAAAAAAGCCCTTTCTTCTTCCTTTGCTTCCCTCCTTAGACGTAGGATCCACATTTATCGGCCGCTCCCAGCAGTTGGGATCCACGCCAGTGGCCGAACTGTGATTCCTGCTTGCCCACGGCGGAATAGGAACGCGGCCAATCCCTGGCGGGTGCACGCTGAAAGAGAAAGGAGTTCGGAGGGCGCAGGTGACCGGCGCCACCACTTGTCTCATGACTACAGCGCGATGTCACGTTGCCACTCACCACAGGGTTGCTATTGATCCCCTTGTTATAGACACATATTATAATATTGGCTTTTTGCAAATATTAAAATGTATTTTATATGTGTAATGTTAAAGTAACTTTGTTATGAAGAAATAGTTTTCATTTCTGTTGTTAATAAAGGTTAGACATAGTAGTGAAATAGCTATGCTTGTGTTAAAATGCCTGCTTGGATGGGATAAGATCCAATTAACATAGGATAAGGACACCTGCTACAGATATGCCAACTATCAGCACTCACCGTCTGAAGACAGTGTGGACCAAAAACTGGAGGTAATAAGAATGGACTAAAACCACAACCAAGGAATCCGCATGCTCTAAAAAGGCGGACCCAAGGAGGAGCCATGCTAAACAGTTCTTGGAACATGTAAACTAGTTCGGGGAAAAATTACTATGAATAAGGGTCTATGAATATGCAACAGACTGATGTAAGGGAAAAGGTATTTAAGGGGATCCCCGATGGTAGTGGGGTGATCTTGGCTGAGTGCCAAGATGCACCTGTCCATAATAACCTTTGCTCTATGGTCCATGTCTCCTATTGTCCTTTATAAAACTTTTTACATTTTCACAGGAGAGTGAACCTCGTTTTTCACACCCTGATGCCTCCCAATCCCCTCTCTCCCTTTGAAATGGAGGTTTTGGGGGTTCGCTTAAGTTAACAATATGAATTAAGCATTTAAATTTTAGCTTGTAGAATTGTGTGTTGAATTTTAACCTTTTACTTAAGAAACCTCTGCCGTGGTACAAAGGGCATAGCAAAATGCAAATTTCTGAAGCTTCTTGCCATAAAGAACAATACCGGGAGAAGACCAAGAAATGCGAGAAACCCGGATAAAGGGGCTCCTCTGTTTCCAAGCTGATAAAAATTGACAGACGTACTCAGATAAGCACCAAGGGACCAAAGCACATGCACAAAGGAGAAAAGTTCAAAAGTTCAATCACAAGGAAGACCACGGCCTTCAGCCTCAGAGACCACCGAAACACCCCCATGCGACCACCACAGCAAACAATGCATGCTCAGAAGGGCGTGGATCTAATTACCATGCAAGGCTAGGACAGGTGGGGCCAGGGGTTGAATATGCATGGAAAGGTTGTGCAATGTAATGTATGTGGAACACCTTTGTGAATAAAGATGTGGCTCAGACCAAGGCTCGGGGCACAAATTTTCACAAGAGCTATCTCGCTTGTGCTGGGCACTGACAATACATACCCACTTCATAACTACATCAGGTTGTGGACTCTATTTATTCCGTGTATCACTTCACCTTCATCCAGACAGCAAGGTGCCAGCTACCCTGGACCTTCTCTTCATCCTCCATTCTATGCCCCTTCATCCAGTTCCACCTCCTGTTGATTCCCCATAAAATGGCGCCAGCAACATGTCCAGTCTCATCATTTTGTCACCTCAGTTTCCAAGTTTTCCCGTCCTTACACCCCAAAATGGCTGCCTCCCCACCTCTCCTCCTCTCTATTCTGCTCCCTCTATCACGCTTGGCTCCCACATTCCCCCCACATCGATGGGTGTAACTGTGCCGGGACCCCTCCTCCCCTTCCATCGGGAATCCCCTTCCCATCCCAGACCCCATCCCAGTTGTGTATAAACAGGGGAGAAGGACATCACACAACTCCTCTAAGCCCATCCCCTGCAGGGATGTCTCCTCAGTAGGATGTCCCCCGGTCATCCGGAACCATGCCATGCTTCCGCCCGAGGCGGGCGGCGGCGCCACGCCGCCGAG
>NW_005055259.1:13982-15229 GCF_000277835.1 Geospiza fortis
TTCTGCTGCTTCTCTGGCTCTGCTGCCCCGGTTCGAGACCCCTAGGGTTGTGCCCAGCTGCTGTGGGACCGTACCCAGTGGCTGCGAGATCCCTTGCCCCTGTGGGACGGTGTCTGGTCGTGGAGCAGGGGTTTGCTGCCACTCCACCAAGCCTTGCTAAACCCGCTAGGGACACAACATACACCAGAGATGACGCTCTTGCCGCTTCCGTTGCCGAGCCACCACCTTAGAAAGCTCCCAGACAGCAGCTGCTGCACTAAAACCTGGAAAGCCCGGTTGCAAGACTGCTTGGCAGTTGCGGGGCTGCCATGCCGCCACCTCCCAGGGAAGAGGCGCCGAGATCAGGGACCAGCGTGGCCCCACACTGTGCTGCTCCCACTGTAGCCAAGGTTCTGGTTTACTGTCTGCTGCTGCTGACAAGCTGGTGCCACAACCCCGACTCCCTGGGGCGGGGGGCTCTCCAACAGTTAAACTCCATTAAACGGAGCAGAGCCCCGCTCCCTACCATAACTCAAACCTGCCAACACTACTTTCCAATTGTGGTGCCTAGCAACCCCGGCTGAGGTTTCTGTTGGCTGCAGTTTCTGTCCACAGGATCCGAGCAGCTGAAGGAACAAGTCCAACAGATCCAAGTAGTAAAGATCACAGACGGAATCGATTAATTCCTCGGACAGTGGGGACTCAAGGGTTGGCGGCTTGCTGTAGTTAAAAATGTTTTGTGGATTTTTATTGTGATTTTTATTGTTTTGCTTATGTTTTCATGTTTTTTACGTTGTTGTAAAAAGCCATGGTGAATCATGATTTTAGCAGGTTTAGTTTTAGCTGAGGATTAGAACCAATTCATATTGAAGTTAGATAAACCAACGATAAGTTAATGATTATTAAATGCTTAAGCTAAAGCTAATTGTTATATTATGAGTTCATTTGTAGAAGGAAGTGGAGCAAGTGAACCATTATAGGAACATATTGAAACCGGGAGAACAATGCCCAGCACCTGGACTCTATGTCAATCCATCATGAAGCAAGGGGCCTTGGATTGTGCCAGAGGGTCAGAGAGACCTGATGATGACTTTCCTGACTTCATCCCTGGGACCACTGACCCAGTTTGGGACCACTGACCCAGTTTGAGACCACTGAACCAATTCAAGAGAAGAATCGAGCATGCGTGAAGGACTAATAAACTCATTTTAATACAAAGTGGAGATGGGAGGTGCTGGGGCTATGCACATGTATTATTTTGGGAAATA
>NW_005055260.1:0-826 GCF_000277835.1 Geospiza fortis
AGCTGATAGGCCAAGAAATGCTTCTAGGATATTGGAATTAGGAAATGGTTGGCTGCTGGTTATGAAGCAAAAGCATATTGATAGGAGTTCTATCCAATCACTATAAGCACACGTACCTTTTCTTAACGCAGTGCTTGCTTATTCTGAATACCACACCTGCTTGTAAGCCTCAAAACACAATGCACAGAGCTCTGTTATTAAGCTTAGAAGTTCCTCATATCTTGCTAGATATACTTTTCTGAAGCTTAGGGACTTATTCTAGACAAGCATTAATACACACACAATTGTTCTATTTGTCCTTTCCTTTCCACTTCTTGTATAATTTTTCTGCTGACAAATCTGATGGCTACTGCTCAGCTCTAATCAAAGTTCTGCTGCCTCTGAGGCCTGCCTTTTGCAGCTTTCCCAAAACCCTCTGTTTTGACAATTCCCACTGGGAGGTACTCTGTTTTCTGACTGTTTCTGTTGCCTTGTTTTGTTTTTGTTACCCTGAATTTCCTGAGAGGAAGAAACACCAGGGACAGAAAGCACCATTTCTAGAGCACTGGCAGGGCAAAAATCCCAGCAAGATGAAGCAACCAGAATAAATGGATGAGTGGGTTTCTGGGCCAGGTTTACCTGTGATGGCAAGGTCCTGCACATGAAGATGGAGGTGCAGATTGTCCCATCGCTCCTTATTCTGCATCTTTCTAGGAACTAGAGGAATCCTGATGGAGCCTGTGAAGCACTTGAGCTTGGAAAGTTGTGTTTCTCTGTTCTTTATTGTTTTGGGTTTTATTTGTGAGCAGCATCCATTTGTAACATCAGCCAAGCCTGCTTCATTCCT
>NW_005055260.1:4461-7506 GCF_000277835.1 Geospiza fortis
CTTTGCTTGTGTCCCATCTGAGTGCTCAGTTGGGGTACAGGCTGTAGGTGCTTGGGGCACTCTTGGAGTTCCTCTTGGATCCCTTGAACAACAGGGTTTGGCCCATGAGGGGAATTTGTGCTGCTTTGTGACAGAGGAGAACTTTGTAGACTATTTTGTCTTTGCTGTGGGGAAGGTTGGTTATTGCTTTGCATAAATTCACAGACCAACATAGAACGTTTGCTTTGTGATGTCAGGGCATGGTTGCCACATCGCCATGGTGACCTCCGGAGGTTGCCTTGGTGCGCGGAAGGCCTGAGTGTCAGAGCAGCTGTAGGTCTTGCTGAGAGCGGGAGCATCCTCCTGGTTAAGGCATTTGTCAGGGAGTAGCTGTGCACTGACGAGAACCTTTTTTTTTTCTACTGTGTGAGCACAGCCGACCGACTTGTAGAGCAGTGCCACAGGGATGGAGGAAGTAACTGCTGCAATTTTCGCTGCTTATGCGGTTTATTATTCTGCATATTATCTGACTCAGCTGGCACGTAAGTAGAGGTTTTCCCTGGGTGTAACCTCACCTGGCTTTTTTATGTCTTCCTGCTCTTTCTTAGTGACTGAGTGTCTGATTTTGAAACAGAAAGAACATTAGAATGCCACTGGTTTGGTAAATGTCCTTTCAAGTAGTTCAGCTAAAAAGGAGGTGTCAGTAGCCACAGGGGCAGCATTTGCAAGGGAACCTGCAGGGGTTCTGTTCCCTCCATGGGAGAGTTTGTGGCAGCAAAGTCTGTCATTTCCTCAGTTTACTGGGATAGCAAGACACCTTTGAAAATGTAGGCTGGGAGACCTTCTTGGAGGGCCTTCTAAAAACTCTGGACTCTGCAGTTGTTCCCAGAATTCAGGGAAAGCTTCTTTCTTTCGAAATTTTCTCCTGAAAGGGGATTTGACTGTCTAACTTGATCTTTTACTGAGCGCTAAAGCAGTGGTTCACTTTGCGAGGAAGTGCAAACTCCAACGCAGTGAGTGTCTGCTCCAGAACCCTGGAGCTGCTGCTGTGCTGTTTCACAACAGAACTGCCACAGCTCAGGGGGTTTTGGGCAAGCTTTTCTGGGCAACTGTTTCTAGCAAGAGAATTAATGAATGAGAATTCATACAACTGATTTTTTAAAAAGTACCTGAGGGAGAGGATAAAAAAGCTGGTTGATGGGTTTGGCAGAACAGGAGCATTGAGTGTTAAAAAACAATTTGCATTTTCTTGATCATGTTTGTATTCCTTTACTGGTAAAACAGGCCAAAGTGTATGTACAAGCAAGAATGTTGTCCTGATCACTTGCTGGCTGTGTGAATGAAATGTGTATTTTGGGGGGATTTTGTGAAACAGGAAATCATGTCTGTTTGGGTTTACTTGTTCTGTGGGATTCACCAGCCCAAGCAGATTTCTGACAGCATCTCGTTCATTTTCCCTTCCCCATTACAGGTCACCTGAAGCATGTATTCAGAGATGCTGATCATGAGGTGAGTGTATTCAGAGATGCTGATCATGAGGTGAGTGACAAAGGAATATTTCACGTTCATGGCCTTTCAGAATTGTAGAGCCAGCTGTCAGCTTGGCCAGTGGCAGTAGAGTGTAGAGGGCCAGCTAGGTACAACAGAAAAAAATCCATTTTGATGACTGCAGCATCAAAAACCAAGGAATCACTGCCTAATTCAAGCTTCATCATTTCAGAACTTCCAAGAACTAGAAGCATTGTTTGACAAACAGAACATTGCTACCTGATAATAGGCAGGGTGGAATATTTATATGAGACCAATTTGCAGTGCATCGGAATCAGCCAATTGTAATTGAGTCAGGGCGCTTAGAATCCCATTGCTGTCAAAGTTCCTGATTTCTCCTTAGAAGATGTGGTGGAAGTTCTAAAAAGAAATGAGGTGCTAAATGCTAGGTGATGGCCTCTCCCTCATGCTTCTCTCTTGCCACAGAGGACAAAACCAACAGCCGTCTCTCCCCTGGCTCCCGCTGCTCCTGGAGAAGAAGCCAAAGAGGAGCAAATTGAGGTGGATGAGCGCCAGAGTCCATCAGTGGTCACACCAAGGCCTGAATATTCCGAGCCTGTAAGTGCCAGTTGTGAGTTGTACTGTCTTTAGTGCAAGGCAGAGGTGCAAGTTTTGGAGCAGCCAGCACTTCCTGTTGCTGGCTGAGGATGCTGAGTGCTGGAGTCCTGCCAGGAGCTAGGGATTTCCTGCAGGCAGTGTCAGCAGAACTTGGTCCTTGACCTGTCATGATGAGGCCCCAAACTGCTGGTTCTTCAGGTTGATCATTTGGCTGCTTGGCTCAGGGAAGCTCTATCTCTTGGTTTCTGCTGCGCTACGGCTGGGGGCGCACGTCATACTGCTGGAGGTCACGGGGCTTTGTCTGTTTTCTTTCCCTTTTTGGAATGGTGTGTTTGGTTTGTGAAATGCGTCTGCACCATTTTTGCGTAATTCTTCAGTTCTACAAAGTATTTTTGCCCAGATGTCTTTTGGCTTTTGATGAGCTACAAGGAGATGGTTGTGTTGTCATGAAGCTGTGGGGGGCCATTCTTAACCTGTCTGGCCAAAGACAGAAAGTGAGTAGTTTTGAAGCCTCCTGGTGAGGCAAGAAAGGAGAAGGCACCAGTTTCTGTTGATGCATTTAGTGATACACTCTGGAGATTTGGTAAGTGCCTTGGAGCATGGAGTGGGGGTGAAGCTGCAATCCTTGACTGCTCTCTTGTGTAGCTCAGAACATGCAGGCCTGTCCCTCATGCTTCTCTCATGCCACAGATGACAGAAGCAAGAGCCGTCTCTCCCCTGGCTCCTGCTGCTCGTGGAGAAGAAGCTAAAGAGGAGCAAATTGAGGTGGATGAGCTCCAGCCTCCATCAGTGGTCACACCAGAGCCTGAATATCCTGAGCCTGTAAGTGCCAGTTGTGGGTTGTGCTGACTTTAGGGCAAGGCAGAGGTGCAAGTTTCAGAGCAGCCAGTGCTTCCTGTTGCTGGCTGAGGATGCTGAGTGCTGGAGTCCTGCCAGGAGCTAGGGATTTCCTGCAGGCAG
>NW_005055260.1:10236-15170 GCF_000277835.1 Geospiza fortis
TTTGTCCAAGGGCATGTGAAATTGGTCTGCAGGTTTTTGAGCAATTCTTCCGTTCTGCAAAGTTTTTTGGGCCAGGTGACTTTTGGCTTTTGACAAGCTACAAGGAGATGGTTATGTTTTCCATGAAGCTGTGGGGTGCCATACTTGTCCCGAGTTGCCAAAGAAAGAAAGTGAGTAGTTATGAAGCCTCTTTGTGAGGCAAAAACGCAGAAGGGGCCAGTTTCTGTTGATGCATTAAGTGGTGAAGTCTGCAGCTTTGGCAAGGGCCGGTGAGCCTGGACTGGGGGTGAAGCTGCAAGTCCTTGACTGCTGCCTTGTGCTGCTGAGAGCAAGAAGGCCATCTTGAAATGGTGGATGCTGTATTTGAAGTCAAAGGGGCAACTCTGTGGCTGGAGAGCTGCGTGGCCCAAAAGACCCCAGGGGTGTGGTAGAAGATCAGCTGAAGAAGAGCCAGCCTGGGACCAGGTGTCCGAGAAGGCCAAGGGCACGCTGGCCTGTGTCAGCAGCAGTGGGGCAGCAGGAGCAGGGCAGTGAGCGTGGCCCTGTGCTGGGCAGCGCTGCGGCCACAGCTGGAGTGCTGTGTGCACTTGTGGGCCCTGGGAAGCAGAAAGTCATTGAGGGGCTGCAGCGTGTGCACAGAAGGACAGGGCAGCTGGGCAAGGGGGTGCAGCACAAGGCCAGTGAGGAGGTGCTGAGGGTGCTTTAGCCTGGACAATGGGAGGGAGACGAGGGAATTTCAGGCAGACTTCCATCAATCCCTGCATGACAGTGCTAACCACATGGGCCATTTCCCTACTAAACATGCCGTCACTGCATCCAAGTGCTTTAGACGCTGGAGTGGGCGACACTGTCAACTTGTGCCTTGTTGGCTTTTTGGCCTGTTGGTTTGCTAGGAGAGGTTTGCTCTGTTCGTTTTCTCTTTTTCCAGCAAGCAAAGATGCTCCTGCACAACGTTTCCTGCCCTTTTGTAGCCCTGGATTAGATTGTAATCCAGTTTGAGTTTTCCACGTCTGCAGCAGTAGTAGCAAAAGAGTGGCTGTCGCTTTCCTACTTTTCCATTTCAGAGCTTTCAAGAATTAAAAGCTGTGGTTTACAGAGACACTGATGCTTTTTGATAGCAGCCAGGTGTTGCGCGGAGAGAAAAAAAACTCTACAACTTTTTTAAGTTATAGGGCCGGTATGTTTATTCAGCGCTGGACGCAGGACAGAGAGACAGAGAGACTGCTCTTTTTAAAAGGGCTTGTGCACCTTTTCGAACCTCAGTCCTCCTTTTTTCCCCCTTTCAAATGCATATGCATACACTTTCACAATAGGCTCATACATATTCATTTCTATGAATTTCGCAGTGACTTTTGCTGCTAATTTTCATTATCAGAAGGAATTTCTTGTGTCCCTGTCCTGTTCCCGCGGCGTCTCTGTTTTCATTTCACTGTCTCCTCTTTATCTTCTTGTTTTTCTATCGAAGCAGCTTTTCTCTTTGGCCTTAACTTGACACAGAAAAGCACCTTTTACCCTTTTTGCTCTAGGGGGGATTTTACCATGTCTCACAGGGGAGGAATATCAACCTTATATCGATCTGGAGTTCTGTTGAATTGGCCCACTATGCTTCTGTGGGTGCGACTTTGAATCCCTATGTTGCTATGAAATGTTCTGATTTCTCCGTAGATGTGTTGGAAAATCTGAAAAGAATGAGGCTCTACATGATAGGTACAAGCCTGTCCCTCATGCTTCTCTCTTGCCACAGATGACAGAAGCAAGAGCCGTTTCTCCCCTGGCTCCTGCTGCCCCTGGGGAAGAAACCAAAGAGGAGAAAAATGAGGTGGGTGAGCGCCAGCCTCCATCAGTGGTCACACCAGAGCCTGAATATTCCGAGCCTGTAAGTGCCGGTTGTGTGTTGTGCTGTCTTCAATGCAGGGTAGAGGTGCAAGTTTCAGAGCAGCCAGCGCTTCCTGTTGCTGGCTGAGGATGCTGAGTGCTAGAGTCCTGCCAGGACCTTGCAATTTCCTGTAGGCAGCGTCAGCAGAACTTGGTCCTTGCCTGTCATGTTGGGGCCCCAAAGTGCTGGCACCTCTGGGACAGGATCTGGCTGCTTGGCTCAGGGAAGCTCTACCTCTTGGCTTCTGCTGCACTATGGCCAAGGGCGCACGTGGTAATGCTGGAGGTCACGGGGCTTTGTTTGTTTGTTTTTGCCTTTTTGGAAAGGTGTGTTTGGCTTGTGAGACTGCTTTTCAGTTTTCTTGAGCTAATCTTGGGTTCTACAAAGTCTTATTGCCAGGTTTTCTTTTGGCTTTTGAGATGGTTATACTGTCCATGAAGCTGTGGGGGTGGCATACTTGTCCCGAGTTGCCAAAGAAAGAGAGTGAGTAGTTATCAAGTCTCTTTGTGAGGCAAAAAGCAGAAGGGGCCAGTTTCTGTTGATGCATATTTTGGTGCAGACTGCAGCTTTGGCAAGAGCCTGTGAGCCTGGACTGAGGGTGAAGCTGCAAGTCCTTGACTGCTGCCTTGTGTTGCTCAGAAGTGGAAAGCCATCTTGAAATGGTGTATGCTGTATTTGAAGTCAAATGGGCGACTTTGTGGCTGGGAAACGGTGTGGGTCAAAAGGCCCCAGGGGTGTGGTAGAAGATCAGCTGAAGAAGAGCCAGCCTGGGACCAGGTGGCCAAGAAGGCCAAGGGCACGCTGGTCTGTGTCAGCAGCAGTGGGGCAGCAGGAGCAGGGCAGTGAGCGTGGCCCTGTGCTGGGCAGCGCTGCGGCCACAGCTGGAGTGCTGTGTGCACTTGTGGGCCCTGGGAAGCAGAAAGTCATTGAGGGGCTGCAGCGTGTGCACAGAAGGACAGGGGAACTGGGCAAGGGGATGCAGCACAAGGCCAGTGAGGAGGTGCTGATGAAGCTTTGGCTTGGACAGTGGGAGCCTCGTGCGGGACCTTCAGGGAGACTTCCATCGATCCCTGCATGACAGTGCGAATTCCATCAATCCCTCCAAGACAGTGCTCACCACAAGGGCCTTTTCCCTGCTAAACATCCCCTCACTGAATTCAAGTGATTTAGAAACTGGAATGGGTGACACTTCCATCTTGTGGCTTGCTGGCTTATTGGCTTGTTAGTTTATTGAGACAGCGTTGCTTGCTGAGAGCAGCCAGGGTAGAATAGCATCATCCTTATATCCATCCAGAGTTCTTTTGAATAGGTCCATTATAATTTTGTGTGTGGGACTTAGAATCCCTATGTCGCTACGAAATGTTCTGATTTTTCCTTAGAAGATTTGGAGGCAGATCTTTAATGAAATGAGGTTCTGAATGCTAGGTGACAGCCTGTGCCTCATGCTTCTCTCTTGCCACAGCTGACAGAGGCAAGAGCCGTCTCTCCCCTGGCTCCCGCTGCCCCTGGGGAAGAAAACAAAGAGGAGAAAAATGAGGTGGGTGAGCGCCAGCCTCCATCAGTGGTCACACCAGAGCCTGAATATCCTGAGCCTGTAAGTGCCAGTTGTGGGTTGTGCTGACTTTAGGGCAAGGCAGAGGTGCAAGTTTCAGAGCAGCCAGTGCTTCCTGTTGCTGGCTGAGGATGCTGGGTGCTTGAGTCCTGCCAGGAGCGAGGGATTTCCTGCAGGCAGCGACAGCAGAACTTTGCCTTTCTCCTGTGATGTTGAGGCTCCAAAGGGCTGGTGCCTCTGGGAGAGCATCTGGCTGCTTGGCTCAGGGAAGCTCTATCTCTGGGCTTCTTCAGCGTTTTGTCCAAGGGCATGTGAAATTGGTCTGCAGTTTTCTTGAGTAATTCTTCCGTTCTGCAGTCTTTTGGGCCAGGTGACTTTTGGCTTTTGACAAGCTACAAGGAGATTGCTGTTTTTTCCACAAAGCTGTGGGGGGTCATTCTTGTCCATGTTGCGGAACAAGGAAAGTGAGTAGGTTTGAAGTCTCCTGGTGCGGTAAAAAAGCAGAAGGGGCCAGTTTCTTTTGATGCATGTAGTGATGAAGTCTGAAGCATTGTCAAGGGCCGGTGAGCCTGGACTGGGGGTGAAGCTGCAAGTCCTTGACTGCTGCCTTGTGCTGCTCAGAACAAGAAGGCCATCTTGAAATGCTGGATGCTGTATTTGAAGTCAAATGGGCAACTTTGTGCCTGGGAAGCTGTGTGGGTCAAAAGGCCCCAGGGATGCCATAGACAATCAGCTGAAGAAGAGCCAGCCTGGGACCAGGTGTCCAAGAAGGCCAAGGGCACGCTGGCCTGTGTCAGCAGCAGTGGGGCAGCAGGAGCAGGGCAGTGAGCGCGGCCCTGTGCTGGGCAGCGCTGCGGCCACAGCTGGAGTGCTGTGTGCACTTGTGGGCCCTGGGAAGCAGAAAGTCATTGAGGGGCTGCAGCGTGTGCACAGAAGGACAGGGGAACTGGGCAAGGGGATGCAGCACAAGGCCAGTGAGGAGGTGCTGAGGGAGCTTTAGCGGGTTCAGCGGGAGGCTCTTGAAGGACCTTCAGGCAGACTTCCATCGATCCCTCCAAGACAGTGCTCACCACACAGATCATTTCCTACTAAACATGCCCTCACTGCATCCAAGTGATTTAGAAACTGGAGTGGGTGACACTGTCAACTTGTGTCTTCTTGGCTTGTTGGCTTGCTAGCAGAGGTTTCTTTTGTTGATTTCCTCCTTTTTTAGCAAGCAAAGATGCTTCTGCACATTGTTTCCTGGCCTTTTCCAGCCCTGGATTCGATTGTTATCCAGTTTGAGTTTCCCTCGTCTGCAGCAGCAGTAGCAATGGTGTTGCTTTCAATTTCCTGCTTTTCCATTTCAGAGCTTTCAAGAACTAAAAACTGCATTTTACAGAGACCACATTGCTTGCTGATAGCGGCCAAGGAGGAATATCAACCTTATATCCAGCTTGAGTTCTGTTGAATTGGCCCATTATAAATTGGTCAGTGGGGCTTAGAATCCCTATGTCACTACGAAAT
>NW_005055261.1:0-789 GCF_000277835.1 Geospiza fortis
AGGAGATTTTTGGGACTTTTTGGGGGAATTTCCTTTGGAATTTTGCTGA
The DNA here is from genome assembly GCF_000277835.1 of Geospiza fortis. Lineage (NCBI taxonomy): Eukaryota > Metazoa > Chordata > Aves > Passeriformes > Thraupidae > Geospiza > Geospiza fortis. The sequence goes on from NW_005055261.1 coordinate 50, forward strand.
TTTTTTGGGGACTTTTGAGGGAATTTTGGGGGGATATTTTGGGTGATGTTCTGGGGATATTTCGGGCGTTTCAAACGGATGTTTGAGGTGGTTTTGGAGGGGTTTTTTGGGGAGATTTTGAGCCGTTTTTGAGAATGTTTTGGGGATATTTTCAGAATATTTCAGGGATATTTAGGGGGATTTTTTTGGCTTTTTGGGGCGTTTTTTGGGGATATTTGGGGTGTTTCTTCAGGGATTTTTCAGGGGATTTTGAGGGATATTTTGGGTGGTTTTGGGGGGATTTTTCGGGGATATTTTGGGGCTATTTTGGGATATTTTGGGTGTTTTTTGAGGGATTTTCCGGGGCTATTTTGGGGATATTTTGGGTGGTTTTGGGGGGATTTTCCGGGGACATTTTGGGGCTATTTTGGGATATTTTGGGTGTTTTTTGAGGGATTTTTCAGGGCTATTTTGGGGATATTTTGGGTGGTTTTGGGGGGATTTTCCGGGGCTATTTTGGGGATATTTTGGGTGGTTTTTGATGGATTTTCCGGGGATATTTTGGGGGATTTTGGGTGGTTTTGGGGGGATTTTTTGGGGCTATTTGGGGGATATTTTGGGTGTTTTTTGGGGTATTTTCCAGGGATATTTTGGGGGATTTTGGGGCTATTTATTGGGGATTTTCCGGGGCTATTTTGGGGCTATTTTGGGTGTTTTTTGGGGGGATTTTCCGGGGCTATTTTGGGGCTGTTTTTGGGGAT
>NW_005055261.1:3274-5254 GCF_000277835.1 Geospiza fortis
CGCCCCCAGGCGCCAGGCCCCGCCCCCAGGTGCCAGGCCCCGCCCCCAGCTCACCCCTCTTGTGCAGCCAGCCTTCCTTGACCACCTGCGCCTCACTCATAGTGGCCCCGCCCCCCACGGGGACCCCCGGGGCCCCCCCGGGACCCTGCGGGGCCGGGAGCACCTGCGGGATTGATAATGGATCAATAATGGATCAATGGGATTGGTAATGGATCAATGATGCATCAATGATGGATCAATGGGATCGGTAATGGATCGATAATGGATCAATGGGATCAATAATGGATCGATCATGGATCGATCATGGATCGATAATGAATCAATAGTGGATCAATGGGATCGGTAATGGATCGATAATGGATCAATGGGATCAATAATGGATCGATAATGGATCGATAATGGATCGATAATGAATCAATAGTGGATCAATGGGATCGGTAATGGATCGATAATGGATCAATGGGATCAATAATGGATCGATCATGGATCGATCATGGATCGATAATGAATCAATAGTGGATCAATGGGATCGGTAATGGATCGATAATGGATCAATGGGATCAATAATGGATCGATAATGGATCAATAGTGCACCAATAATGGATCAATAATTGATTGATAATGGATTGATAATGGGTCAATAATGGATCAATAATGGATCAATAATGGATCGATAACAGATCGATAATGGATCAATAATGGATCAATGGGGTCAATGGGACCAGTAATGGATCGATAGTGGATCAATGGGATCGGTAATGGATCAATAATGGATCAATGGGGTCAATGGGATCAATAATGGATCAATGGGATCGCTAATGGATCAATGGGATCAGTAATGGATCAATGGGATCAGTAATGGATCAATGAGGTCAATGATGGATCAATTGGATCGCTAATGGATCAATAATGGATCAATAGGGTCGACGGGATCAAGAATGGATCAATGGGATGAATAATGGGGTCAATGGGATCGATAATGGATCAATAATGGATCAATGAGATCGATAATGGGACCCATGAGAACAGCAATGGGATCAAAGGCATCAATGGGATCAATAACGGGGTCAACAATGGGATCAATCACGGGATCAATCATGGTTTTGGGATGGATCTGTGGGATTTTGGGATCTCTGAGGTTTTGGGGCCAATCCACGGAATTTGGGATTTGGGGATGATCGATAATGGGACCCATGAGAACAGCAATGGGATCAAAGGCATCAATGGGATCAATAACGGGGTCAACAATGGGATCAATCACGGGATCAATCATGGTTTTGGGATGGATCTGTGGGATTTTGGGATCTCTGAGGTTTTGGGACCAACCCATGGGATTTTGGGATTTGGGGATTTTGGGATTTTGGGATTTTGGGCCAGGCCAAGGCCGGGCAGATCCGTGCCTCATTTCCCCCTCGTTAACGACCCCAATTAAACCAGGGCCGGGCCCTGCCCCGTACCCGAGCGCCGGATCCGGATCCGAGGGCAGCTCCCGGCGGCGCCGGCTCCTCCTGGGGCCACAAAACGGGGAGAAAACGGCCAAAAGTGGGGTTTGGGGGAGGAAAAGGGGAAATTCGGGGTGGAAAAGCGGCTCCGGGAGGGATTTGGGGGGATCTTTTGGGGAGGGGAAAATTGGGGAGGGAAAAATTGGCGAGGGGAAATTGGGGAGGGAAAATTGGGGGATTTTTTGGGGAGGGGAAAATTGGGGAGGGGAAATTGGGGAGGGAAAAATTGGGGGGAATTTTTTGGGGAGGGAAAGTGGGAAGGGGAAAATTGGGGGAATTTTTGGGGAGAGGGGAAAAATTGGGGAGGGAAAAATTGGGGGGAATTTTTTGACGAGGGAAAATCGGGGGGATTTTTTTGGGAAAGGTGATGAGGGAAGGAATTTTGGGGAGAGGAAATTGTGGGGATTTTTTTGGGGAAGGAGATGAGGGAAGGAATTTGGGGAGGGGAATTTCAGGAGGAATTTTGCGGTGGGAGGAA
>NW_005055261.1:5782-7500 GCF_000277835.1 Geospiza fortis
GGGGCTTCTCCTCCCCCTCCGTTAATTAAAGCTCGTTTAAATAGATCTGCATAAATTAGCGTTTATTAACACTTTTTCCACTCGTTTATTGCCAAAAAAAAGCTCCCGCGAGAAGCGGAAAAACCCGCGAGAATTCACCCGAAGCGCAGTGAAAATCCTGGCCCTGGAATCTGGGGGGAAAAATCCCAAATTCGGGGCAAAAAAACCACAAAGTGGAGGAGAAAAAAATCTCAGACTCGGGGGAAAAACACAAAGTGCGGGGAAAAATCCCAAATTAGGGGAAAAAACCAAAAAGTGGAAGGAAAAAAAATCCCAAAGTTGGGGGGAAAAAGCCACAAAGTGCAGTGAAAAAAATCCCAAATTTCTTTTTTTTCCTGAAAAAAAACCTCCCCCAGCTCGGAATTCCCTGCCCTGAATTCATTTTGGGGGCAAACCCCAACTTTTGGGGGTTTATGGCAAGAAAAAAGAGGGAGTTTTAGGGGAAATGAGGAATTTTGGGGGTGCTGGGAAGCCCTGGGGGGGCTGCAGAGGCAAAATCCACAATTTAAGGCAATTTTGGGGTGTTTGGAGCACCTCTCGTGGGGTTTGGGAAGGATTTGGGGATTTTTGGGAAGGATTTGGGGTTTTTTGTGAAAAATTTGGGGTTTTTTTAGGAAGTTGCTCCCAAAATTCTCCCCAGGGATCCTTTTTGGAGTAAAATTTTTTGGGGGGAGAAAAAATCGGGGAAAATGGGAATAAAGCCCCAAGAAAATGGGAATAAAACCCGAGGAAAAATGGGATTAAAAATCCACCCCCAAATCCCCCAAAAAAAGATCCGGGAAAGGGAAAATTGGGGCAAAAAAAGGAGATTTTGGGGCTGGTTTGGCCTCGGGATCTGCAGCCGGGATCCACCGGGGCTCTCCAGCGGGATTCCCACGGGATCCGCCCCTTCCAAAGGGATCCGGCGGGGATCTCTGGGGGATCCACCCCCAATTCCCCCGATGAATGGATCCCCCGAGCCGAGGTCGATCCCAGCGAGATCCCCACCCCCGGGATCCCCGGGATCTCCGTTCCTGGCGCAGATCCCAGCAGATCCCAGGGGGATCCCAGTGGATCCAGCAGGATCCCAAATCCCAGGGATCCCCGTTCTTGCTGCCAGTCCCATCAGACCCCATCAGATCCCAGTGGATCCAGCGGGATCCCGGCTCTCAGAATCCGCTGTCAGCCCCATCAGATCCCAGTAGATCCCAGTGGATCCAGCAGGATCCCAAATCCCAGGGATCCCCGTTCTCATTGTCAGTCCCACCATCTCCCGGTGGATCCCACCAGCTCCTGGGTGGATCCCAGTGGATTCCTGGGATCCCCACCCCCGCTGTCAGTCCCAGCAGATCCCAGGTGGATCCAGCAGGATCTCCACTCCCAGGATCCGCTGTCAGCCCCATCATCTCCCTGCAGATCCCAGCCTCTCCTGGGTGGATCCCAGTGGATCCCTGGGATCCCCATTGCCACTGTCAGTCCCAGCAGATCCCAGGTGGATCCAGCAGGATCTCCACTCCCAGGATCCGCTGTCAGCCCCATCATCTCCCTGCAGATCCCAGCCGATCCTGGGTGGATCCCAGTGGATCCCAGGGATCCCCATTGCCGCTGTCAGTCCCAGCAGATCCCAGGTGGATCCAGCAGGATTCCCACAATCCCAGGGATCCCCGCTGCCGCTGTCAGTCCCATCACCTCCCGGCGGA
>NW_005055261.1:7564-8542 GCF_000277835.1 Geospiza fortis
CCCTGGATCCCATCCTGCTCTGGATCCTGGATCCTTCCCCTCCCACGGATCCCACCTGCCCTGGATCCTGCCCTGGATCCCAGGTCCCATCCTGCCCTGGATCCCATCCTGCTCTGGATCCTGGATCCTTCCCCCGTGGATCCCACCTCCCCTGGATCCTTTTCCTCCTGACTCTTGTCCTCCCTCGATTCCACTCCTCTGGATCCTGGATCCCACCTTGCCCGGATCCCATCCTGCTCTGGATCCTTCCCCTCCCATGGACCTCACCTCCCCTGGATCCCAACCCTCTGGATCCTGGATCCTTCCCTCCACGGATCCCACCTCCCCTAGATCCTGCCCTGGATCCTGGATCCCACCTCGCCTGGATCCCATCCTGCTCTGGATCCTTTTCCCCCTGGATCCCCTGGATCCTTCCCTTCTTGAATCCTGCCTCCCCCGGATCCTGGATCCTCCCCTCCCCTGGACTGTGTTCCCCCTGGATCCTGATCCCTGAATCCTGGATCCCACCTCCCCTGGATCCCAACCCTCTGGATCCTGGATCCTTCCCTCCACGGATCCCACCTCCTCTAGATCCTGCCCTGGATCCCGGATCCCACCTCGCCTGGATCCCATCCTGCTCTGGATCCTGGATCCCACCAACCCTGGATCCTTTTTCCCCTGGACCTTTTCTTCCCTGGATCCTGATCCCTGGATCCCACCTCCCCCGGATCCTGATCCCTGCATTTTGGATCATTTCTCCCCTAGATCTTGTCCTCTCTGGATCCTGGATCCTCCCCTCCCTGGATCCTTCCCTCCCTGGATCCTGATCCCTGGATTCCAGATCCTTTTCCCCCTGGATCCTTCCCTCCCTGGATCCTGGATCCTTTCCCCACTGGATCCTGATCCCTGGATCCCTCCCTCCCTGGTTCCCTCCCTCCCTGGATCCTGGATCCTTTCCCCACTGGATCCCCCCCCCACCCAGGATCCCCGACCCCTCTC
>NW_005055261.1:9137-13606 GCF_000277835.1 Geospiza fortis
GAGCCCCAGGATCCACCAGGGAGCCCCGGGATCCACCAGAGAACCCTGGGATCCACCAGAGAACCCTGGGATCCACCAGGGAGCCCCAGGATCCAAGAGGAAAAACTCAGGATCCAGGAGGGGAAATAAAGGGATCCAGAAAGAAAACTCAGGACCCGGGAAGGGAAATTGAGGATCCACCAGGGAGCCCCAGGATCCACCAGGGAACCCCAGGATCCACCAGGAGAACTTTGGGACTCAGGAGAAGAAATTGGGGATCTGGGAGGTGAATTTTGAAATCCAGGAAGGGAAATTTGGGATGCAGGAGGGGAAATGCAGGAGTGCAAAACCCCGGGATCCACCAGGGACCCCCGGGATCCACCAGGGAACCCCAAGATCCACCAGGGAACCCTGAGATCCACCAGGGACCCCAGGATCCACCAGGGATTCCCAGGATCCACTGGGGAACCCCGGGATCCAAGAGGAGAAACTCAGGATCCAGGAGAAGAACTTTGGGATCCAGAAGGAGAAATCGGGGGAATCTGGGAGGGGAAATTTGGGGATCCCGGAAGGGAAAGCTCCGGATCCACCGGGGAACCCCGGGATCCAAGAGGAGAAACTCAGGATCCAGGAGAAGAACTTTGGGATCCAGAAGGAGAAATCGGGGGAATCTGGGAGGGGAAATTTGGGGATCCCGGAAGGGAAAGCTCCGGATCCACCGGGGAACCCCGGGATCCAAGAGGAGAAACTCAGGATCCAGGAGAAGAACTTTGGGATCCAGAAGGAGAAATCGGGGGAATCTGGGAGGGGAAATTTGGGGATCCCGGAAGGGAAAGCTCCGGATCCACCGGGGAACCCCGGGATCCAAGAGGAGAAACTCAGGATCCAGGAGAAGAACTTTGGGATCCAGAAGGAGAAATCGGGGGAATCTGGGAGGGGAAATTTGGGGATCCCGGAAGGGAAAGCTCCGGATCCACCGGGGAACCCCGGGATCCAAGAGGAGAAACTCAGGATCCAGGAGAAGAACTTTGGGATCCAGAAGGAGAAATCGGGGGAATCTGGGAGGGGAAATTTGGGGATCCCGGAAGGGAAAGCTCCGGATCCACCGGGGAACCCCGGGATCCAAGAGGAGAAACTCAGGATCCAGGAGAAGAACTTTGGGATCCAGAAGGAGAAATCGGGGGAATCTGGGAGGGGAAATTTGGGGATCCCGGAAGGGAAAGCTCCGGATCCACCGGGGAACCCCGGGATCCAAGAGGAGAAACTCAGGATCCAGGAGAAGAACTTTGGGATCCAGAAGGAGAAATCGGGGGAATCTGGGAGGGGAAATTTGGGGATCCCGGAAGGGAAAGCTCCGGATCCACCGGGGAACCCCGGGATCCAAGAGGAGAAACTCAGGATCCAGGAGAAGAACTTTGGGATCCAGAAGGAGAAATCGGGGGAATCTGGGAGGGGAAATTTGGGGATCCCGGAAGGGAAAGCTCCGGATCCACCGGGGAACCCCGGGATCCAAGAGGAGAAACTCAGGATCCAGGAGAAGAACTTTGGGATCCAGAAGGAGAAATCGGGGGAATCTGGGAGGGGAAATTTGGGGATCCCGGAAGGGAAAGCTCCGGATCCACCGGGGAACCCCGGGATCCAAGAGGAGAAACTCAGGATCCAGGAGAAGAACTTTGGGATCCAGAAGGAGAAATCGGGGGAATCTGGGAGGGGAAATTTGGGGATCCCGGAAGGGAAAGCTCCGGATCCACCGGGGAACCCCGGGATCCAAGAGGAGAAACTCAGGATCCAGGAGAAGAACTTTGGGATCCAGAAGGAGAAATCGGGGGAATCTGGGAGGGGAAATTTGGGGATCCCGGAAGGGAAAGCTCCGGATCCCAGGTCCCAGCGGATCCCAGCGGGTCCCAGCAGATCCCAGCGGGTCCCAGGGGATCCCGTACCTGCCTGTGGACCACCTTGGCGTGGCGCAGGATGGCGATGACGTCGCCCACCACGGTGATGCCCAGCTCCTTCATCAGCTCCCTGGTGAGGTCCAGCAGCATGTTCTTGTGGATCCTGCGCGGGGGAGGGGAGGAGGATGGGATCCGCTGGGATCCACTCACGGATCCACTCAGGGATCCAGCCCGGATTCCCACAGCTCTACCCGGATTACACTGAAATGGATCCAAGCTTTCCTGGCATTCACCAGGGATCCCTCCAGGGATCCACCCCAGATCCCCTGAGTCCTACCTGGATCCACTGAAATTCACCCAAGTTTCAATGGGATCCACCGGGATCCACCCCAGAGCCACAAATTCCCTCCATTTTGACTGGATCCATGGAAATCGACCCCAATTTCCACAGGACCCACCCGAATTCTCCCAGGAACCCACTGGGATCCACTGGGATCCACTGGGATCCACCCCAGATTCCCACAGCTCCACCTGGGTCCAGCTGAGGTTCACCCGGATTCTGCTGAAATTCACCCAGACTTCCCTGGAATCCACCCGGGATCCACCTCAAACCTGCCTGGACTCTCCCCGATCCACCGGATCCCCCTGGATCCGCGCAGATTCCACGGAAATGTACCCCGATTTCCTTGGGACCCACCCCCCAATTTCGGGGCTCTCTCCCCCAAGTCTGGGGTCTCTCTCCCCAATTCTGAGGGTCTCTCCCCCCCATTTTTGGGGCTCTCTCTCCCCATTTTCAGGGGTCTCTTCCTCCCTCCCATTCTCGGGGGTCTCTCTCCCCATTTTTGGGGATCTCTCTCCCCCATTCCCGGGGGTCTCTCCCCCCCATTTTTGGGGGTCTCTCCCCCCCCATTCCCAGGGGTCTCTCTCCCCATTCCCGGGGGTCTCTCTCCCCCATTTTTGGGGGTCTCTCTCCCCCATTTTTGGGGGTCTCTCTCCCCCAATTCCGGGGGTCTCTCTCCCAATTCTCGGGGGTCTCTCTCCCCCATTTTTGGGGGTCTCTCTCCCCCAATTCCAGGGTCTCTCTCCCTCATTCTCAGGGTCTCTCTCCCCCCCATTTTTGGGGGTCTCTCTCCCAATTCTTGGGGGTCTCTCTCCCCCAATTCCGGGGTCTCTCTCCCCCATTTTTGGGGGTCTCTCTCCCAATTCTTGGGGGTCTCTCTCCCCCAATTCCGGGGTCTCTCTCCCCCATTTTGGGGGTCTCTCTCCCCCAATTCCGGCTTTCCTCAGTGATCCATCTAGGTTAGAAACCTCAATCCGATTTGTTTCTGAATCTGTCCAGTAGAGTTTCTCCCCCAGCCAGTCACAGGCCAGCCCGGCGCCACGGCGTAGCCCAGGGCGGGGCCCGGGGGGATCCCGGCGTCCTCGAAGAAACGGAGCCACTCCGAGGTGGCTGCGGAAAAACGGGGAAAAAACGGGAAAAATGGGAAAAAACGGGGGAAATGAGAAAATGGGGAAAAAAAGGGGGGAAAGGGGGAAAAAGGGGAAAAGAACACGGGGAAAATGGGGAAAATGAGGGGGGGAAATGAAAAAATAATGGGAAAGAAAAGGGAAAAAACCAGGGAAAAAATGGAAAAAAGTGGGGAAAAATCAGGAAAAATGGAGACAAACAAGGGAAAAATGAGAGGAAAAAATGAGAAAAAAAAGGGGAAAAAATGGGGGAAAAACCACAGGAAAAATAGGGGGAAAATGGGGAAAATGAGGGGGGAAAATGGGAGAATAATGGGAAACAAAAGGGGAAAAAATGGGGAAAAATGGGAAAAAATGGAAAAAAGTGGAGAAAAAAATCAGGAAAAATAGAGAAAAAACAGGGAAAAATGCGAGGGAAAAATGAGAAAAAATGGGGGAAAATGGAAAAAAAGGGAAAAAACAGGAAAAAGGCTGAAAATGGGAATAAATAGGGGGAAATGGGGGGAAAATGGGGGAAAATTGGATAACAGGGAAAAATGGGGAAAAAGGGAGAAATGAGGGGGGAAATGAGGGAAATGGGGAAAAACGGGGGAAAATAAGAAAAAATAAGGGAAAAATTGGTATAAATGGGAAAAGAATTGGGATAAATGGGGAAATATGGGGAAAATTAGGAAAAATGGGGGGATTTTGGGATAAAAGGGGAAAAACGGGGAAAATGGGGGAAAAGATGGGAAAAAATTGGGGAAAAAGCCAGGAAAATGGGAAAATGAGAGAAAAAAGGGTGAGAAATGGGGAAGAAGTTGGAATAAATGGGAGAAAATGGGGAAAACGGGAAAAATGAGAAAAAATTGGGGGAAATGGGGTAAAAAGAAGGGAAATGGGGAAAAGTGAGGGAAATTCGGGGAAAATGGAGAGAAGTATTTTTGGGGCAAAAAAATTAGGATTGGGAAAGGGGAAAATGAGATTCAGGGAGGGGAAAATGGAGTTTGGAGTGAAAAATGGGATTGGGGGCAAAGGAATGGGATTGGGAAAGGGGGAAAATGGAATTTGGGAAGGAAAAAAGGAGATTTGGTGAGGAAAAGGTGGGATTGGGTGCAAAAAAACCCCAAATTTGGGGGAAAAGAAGTGGGG
>NW_005055261.1:14853-15145 GCF_000277835.1 Geospiza fortis
CCCCTCAGACCCTTCCTGACCCCCCTTTTCCCCTCAGACTCCTCCTCAATCTCCCTTTCCCCTCAGACCCCTCCTCATTTTTCCTCCTCCCGTTCCCCCCTTTTCCCCTCAGACCCCCTCCTTTCCCCTCAGACCCCCTCCTTTCCCCTCAGACCCCTCCTCAATCTCCTTTTCCCCTCAGACCCCTCCCCATTTCCCCTCAGACCCCCTCAGACCCTTCCTGACCCCCCTTTTCCCCTCAGACTCCTCCTCAATCTCCCTTTCCCCTCAGACCCCCCAAACCCCAGCAGCC
>NW_005055262.1:0-8936 GCF_000277835.1 Geospiza fortis
CACCTGAGTCTGAACATGAGCTACTGTTTCAAGTGCTTTCAATCCAGACCCAGAATAAATCGACAACTGGTGCCGCCCCGACATCCCACCAAGTCACTTGCAATGAAAACACAAACAAATCACAAACATTAACAAACTGACAATGCAAGCAATTATGGTGGCGCTTTAAATTTCATCGATTTTCACACAGTTCCATTGCATGTGTTGGTAGGTTCCTGTAAAAGAAAAGTGAAAATTTGACCCACTAGAGTGATTATTAAAAAGAAGTAAAAACTTCTTGTGGCTAACAGAAAGTGACAGAGTCCATGTCAAGAAATGGTTATCACATTTAGGTGTGATTTTACTACTTGCAATTTCTGTGCTCTCAAACTGTTTTCCTTATCTTCAATGCAGGGATGTTTGAGATTCCAAGAAAAAAAAAAAGAAAGAAACTTCCCTGGCAAAATATGCCTGAACAAAGCAAGTTGCTAATTGCATTAACTTATTCAGGTGGAGTTTTAGCTTTTATTCTATGAAGTGCTTGTTGCACCACTTTTGTTGTTTCCCACAGGTTTTCAGTGGGATTTCCTCTGATTGACTGTTCAGCCGCGGGAGTGAGACTGCTTTTGAAAAGTTTTGCAATGGTTGCAGCCTTTAAATTAGGCATTTGAGTTGCTTTTATTTCAGGGTTTTAGCAGGCTTCTGCTTTTCGCCCTGGAGCAGTTCGCCGTATCAGTTTGCTTCTTTTGTTCCAGTGGTTTTCCTTTCAGACATGATCGAGTTTGGCAGCAAGCAATGCCACTGCCTAAAGATTTTCTTAATAACTAATCACTTCTATAGCAGTCAATCATCTTTTAGTAACCAATTGCTCCCTATCCCAATTTCTTTTTTTTTTTTTTTAAATCAAATCCACCCCAGGGGTAGGAAGGTGACAAATTAACCGAGTATTATAAATACATATTATTATATTGGCTTTTTCAATGCTATATGTATAATGTTAAAATAACTTTGCTATAAGATAGTTTTTTATTTCTGTTGTTAAATAAGCTTAGACATAGTAGTGAAATAGCTGATATAGTATGCTTGTGTTAAACTGCCTGCTTCATTGGGATAACATTCAATAAACATATGATAGAGACCCCTGCTACTTACATGTCAATTATCAGCACGTACCGTCTGTAGAAAACATGGACCAAAGCCCAAACTGGAGGTGATAACAAGAACGGACTAAAACCACAGCCAAGAAATGCGCATGCTCTAAAAAGGAGGAGACATGCTAAATAGTTCTTAGAATGTGTAGAATCATTTGGGGAAAAGTATATATATGCATAATTGTTTATGAATATGTAGTAGGCTGATGCAATAGAAAAGGTATGTAAAGGGTGTCTCCAAAATAGCAGGTGTGCTCTTGGCAGAATGCCAAGCACCCAGCCGTAAATCTTTGCTTTATTGTCTTTGTCTCCTATTGTCCTTTATTAAACTTTTAGATTTTACCAGGAAAGTGAACCTCGTTTTTCACAGTTGGGAGCTTTGTCCGGGATGTAACACCTCGCCTCTGAAGACTCCAGGAGATCCCGAGTGGAGGAGGGCACCCCGCAGAGTTTGGTGGCCCATTCCGTTTCTTCTGGTGTGCGTCGGCAGGTCACCACCCCGTGGACAAGAAAGAGACAAATAAAGCAAATGAAAGGGGAAAGGCTCCCTAAGAAAACCGCGGTAGTTAGCCCCACAATTCTTGTGCAGGAAGACCCAGAGAAGAAAGAGGATTGGTAGGTCTTTTTTCATGGGGGCAGATATGGGGGATGAATGGTGTGTGAATGAGACACGAGCTGGCTACTCCGGACCTGCAAAGTGATGGAGGAGTCTCTGAGGGCGGTGGCTCCATTCTTTAGCGAGAAAAAAAGCTAGTGAGGAGACAAAGCAAGAGATAAAAGGAGTGAAAGATCCCCCAGGGTGACTGGGACTGGGTCTCAGGGAGGGGTTGGAACCCCTGGAGAAAGGGTGCCAAAGGTTTCCTAGCACAGTCCACTAGGAAACGGGACTGTCCTGGTTTAGGGCAAATTTGGGAGGAAACCTCCAAAAGGGGCCCCTCCAGAAAGCAAACCCACACAGCCCCTCCCCCCAACCAGTTTGGGAAGGATTTCCTCTGAGAGAAGTGGAAAGAACCTGTTTATTTAACAGGCAAAACACTCCTCAGCACACAAAATGAACAATACCAGATGACAAAACTCATTCGCTGCTCTGAAGAGATGACAAATTCAGAAAGTCTCTCCGGTGGGTGGTCGCTCTGTTATCAGTCCCTCTGGCACTGGGAAAGGCTGCAGAGTAGGCCCCGGCAGGTTACAAAGTACAAGCTCTCGTTGTTTCCCCAGGTCCCAGTCCGGAGCAGGTTTGAATGGTTCCAAGAAAATTGAAAGAAAAACAGTCCAGGAAAAACTTGGACTGCCTCAGCTAGCCAAACTAACTAACTAAAAAGCAAAAGGAGGGTGGTGTTCTGCCCCGTCCGTGCCCAGACAACAACAGTGGAGTTCTGTGTTCCAGCAGACTGTGGGGGAGAGTGCAGCTGATAACGAAACTCTGTGCTTCTTCTTCTCTCTGCCTTCACTGTCCGAGCCAGTCTTGAAGGCACAGAATATAACATCCAGCATAAACAAAACAGACAATTTGGGATACAAGCATCATAATGTCACCCTAGGACAGGGATAAAAGGGAGGCCCCCCTAAAAGAGTTACCAAATTGAAGGATTGGGACACACAAGAGGCTACGGGAAGTGTGGGATACAATACCCAAGAGAATCTGGGGTTAGCCAACAACATTTGAGATTTTACAAAACCCCTGGGTGGATATTAACAAGTGACTTGAAAGTAAAGGTACCTTATTTCTGTTGTCCTGTTGTGAGTGAGAATGAGTGAGAGACATATTAAAGAAATAAAAATGAGTGAGTATGAATGAATGAAAGTATATGTAATATGGATTGTTGGTTTAAAGTTTAACTTTATTTTCTGGCGTGAGGTGAATTGTATTATATTATTGGAGAGGAAGGATTTTCTGTGTTGCGGAGGGTGGGAGGTGTTCAAGTTGTCAGAGGAGTGGGTTGAAGCAGGGAAACAGAGGCCAGGGACAAACAAGTAAAATCCTGGGAAAATGGGACAAGGAACTAGTAAGTTGGGTTCAAGGAAAAAAGGGAGTAAAAAGGTGCCAGCAGACATACCCCAAGATAGTCCCCTTGGGGATTAAGCTGGCTAACTGGGATATTGATCCTTGTACAAAGGAAAAGGATAAAGTAAAGGTGATTCAGTATTGTATGATAGAATGGACAAAGAAAATAAGACCCGACCATGTCTATTGGCCAAGATACTGGTCTTTTACCGCTTTGATTTGCCAAGCCTTAAATATATTTGTAAATTCAAAAGAACTGTGTGATCTGGAAGAAAAAGAATATGCCTCTTGTTGGACAGGAGACACAGAACCCCTGGGGGTAAAAGTTTTTAAGATATCAAAAACCCCAGAGACAGAGCAAGCAGAGAAAAAAGAAGAAAAGGCCTGAGACTGGGACCCCCTGGAAATATTGCCTCCCCTGCCTGTGCCCGGACTTCCAGCTCTCCCGCCTGTGCCTGGAGCTCCCCCTCCCCCATCTGTGCCAGGAGCTTTCCCTCCCCCATCAATGCCGGGAATTGTCGCAGCAGGCAGTGTTCAGACTGCCACGACCTTCCCCAAGAAGCATCTTGAAAAAGACACCTCGGGGGCACAGGCACATCTGTGCTCATGCTGAGTGATTTCAGTCCTTCTGTGAGCCGGGCGATGCAGAAGGAGAGACAGGGTCTTCGTGTGGGGTTCCAAGGAGACCCTTTATTGAGCTTCTTCCTCAAAAGGATCCAGGGACAAAGAGCAACTCAGGCAGGGAAAGCAGGAGTTTATATATGGATTTTGAGGAGCAGGGCAGAACACCAGGGCCAATGGAATGAGGGCACAGGGGTGGAGTGAGGGGGAAGGGACAATGGGATACATTGAATCTGCATGTCGCAGCAAGGCATGCTGGGAGAAGCCTTTTTCCTCACCCTAACAAGGGTCGTTATCACTTGAAGGGTTTTCCCTCCAGGGAAGGGTTGTGGATTCTTTCCCTGTTGGCCCACCAGTCTCCAGAGGGAGCTCCCCCTCCCCCGTCTGTGCTGGGAGCCCCCCCTCCCTCGTCCATGCCGGGAGCTCCCCCTCCCCCCTCCCTGCCCGGCACCCTCATGCCATGGCTCCTCCCGAGCTGACTGCTCCCATTCCTATTTCTGTTCCCTTGGAGATTCCGGCTCCCACTGTGAACCCCCTTCCTAGCGGAGGGGTACCATACCAAAAAACTAGGAGCTCAGTTAAAACCCAAAGGCATCTTGATAATCCCTCCCCTATCACTACGCCAAAACAAGGGAAAAGGGTTATAAAGATTGAAGAAAACAAAGGTTGGAATCAAGAGGTTAGTTTATTCCCATTATGAGAAGTACCTTTGAGGGGTCCAAGGAGGAACAGGATTTGTAAATGCTCCTTTGACCTCTTCAGAAGTCAAAAATTTTAAAAAATAGATTGAAGGATTATTGGAAGATCTCGTAGGTACAGCTGAACAATTAGATTAATTCTTAGGTCCCAATACTTTTACTTGGGAGGAAATGCAATCAATAATGAAAATAATATTCTCCCAAGAGGAGAGGCAGATGATTAGAGCTGCTGGAATGAGAATTTGGGAGAGAGAGAATCAAGAATGTCCACCAGGGGACCAGAAAATACCAATAGCACCTCCTAACTGGAACCAAAATGAAGATGCAGTGCGAGGACATATGAATGATTATCCTAATTTAAATAAGCAAAGGAATAAAAGAGGCTGCACTCCGAGGACAAAATGTCAAAAAAGCTTTTGAGGGGCAGCAAGGAAAGGAAGAAACTCCAACTGAATGGTTAGAGACACTCAGAA
Organism: Geospiza fortis; assembly: GCF_000277835.1. Taxonomy (NCBI): domain Eukaryota; kingdom Metazoa; phylum Chordata; class Aves; order Passeriformes; family Thraupidae; genus Geospiza; species Geospiza fortis. The sequence goes on from NW_005055262.1 coordinate 4,928, forward strand.
AGAATATGAAACAGTACTCTGGAATAGACCCTGAGACCATAGCAGGGCAAGCCCTATTGAGAGTTAATTTTGTCACTCGCACCTGGCCAGATATTAGAAAAAAGCTGGAAATGATAGAGGACTGGCATGATAAATCATTAAATGATCTATTAAAAGAAGTTCAAAAGATTTATGTATGGAGAGATGAAGAAAAAGCCAAAGTGGAAGCAAAAATAATGATAGTCACTATGCGACAGAGTAACTTCCAGAGGAATCTGAAACCCCCAGGTACCACGCCTGAACGTTCAGGTTTTAGAGACAGGGGAAAGGGAAGAAACAGAACCCCAGCACAATCAAAATCCCAAGAGCAAATTAAAAATACCTGTTTCTATTGTGGGGAAGAGGGACACTATAAGAAGGAATGCCCTCACTTAAAAAAGGACCTGAAAATATTCCAAAATATACACCCAGAAGATGAATAGGGAGGTCATGGGCTCTATTTCCTGGGGAATAAATACCATCTAGAGCCTTTGATAACTTTAACAGTAGGCCCCCAAGAGGAGGTATTAGAATTTATAGTTGATACTGGGGCAGAGAGAACTTGTGTAGTAAATATTCCAAGGGGATGTGATGTAAGTAATGACACTGTGAATGTAACAGGAGCAAAGGGAGAAGGGTTTAAAGTTCCTGTCATTAAAAATGTAGTAATTGAAGGGGAAACCAGAATAGGGATGGGAGATGTCTTATTAGTTCCTGTAGCAGGTAGCAACTTATTCGGGAGAGACTTACAGGTACAATTAGGAATAGGGGCTATACTAGAAGAAGGGAAGATGACAGCTAAAGTCTTAAAACTCGGCCAAGAAGATGAGGAAAAAATTAACAAGGACGTTTGGGCTGGGGAAGGAAATCAAGGGGGACTGAATATTGACCCCATAAGGGTCATGATTGAGAGAGAAGAATGCCCCATACATGTTCGTCAGTACCCTATATCCTTAGAAGGAAGAGAAGGCTTAAAGCCAGAATATAGAAGAATTAATAAAAGATGGGACATTGGAACCTTGCATGTCTCCTCATAATACCCCTATTCTCCCAGTAAAGAAGCCTGATGGGAATTATAAATTAGTACAAGACAAGGGAAGTTAACAAGAGAACTCAGACCCATTACCCAGTGGTACCCTGCTGGGGTGCGATCCTAAAGCCCAGGCTAGCCAAACAGCACTGACCAGCAGTTGGCGGGGCGGCAGTCCAGGCGCAGAAGCGTCTGCTCGGAGAGCGAGGCTGGCTCGCGCTGACTGTCCCCTAGGGTGTCCTCCCACGGCTAGTGGTGGAGAGGCTACTCCCCTGGACGAAGGCTGAAGGAATCCCAACTGGCCAACAAGAAGACAGGAGGCAGGCAGATGTCTGCAGCAGAGTCTTGGGTTTATTTAACCAGGAGGGGAGCAGGCGGGCAAATGCCCCGAGGGAAAGGTGCGGGGGGGTTTTAAGGGGCACAAAAAGGAGGGTGACACCTTCCCTTCGGGCAAATCATAGTACGGAAAATAGCATAAGGACACACAAAGGGACCACTATCAACTCAGTTGGGGAGGGACCTAGGCACCTGATCCAATCACTCCATGCCCCAGAGAGAAAAGTCTGGAAAAAGGAAACGGAGCACGGCTAGATGGACAGGGTGCCTGGGAGGGTAAAACTGAATGGATACATACAGGGGAAGGGACTAATAACTGACATAAAACAACTCTGAGGGCGGGGAAGGGAGCCCTGGGCAGAACCATTATAACTTAAGGTGGGGGAAATGGAGCAAACCAACTCAAATTAATACAAACCCTTAACTTATCATCAAAATACAAATAACAGATAAACGAACACACCACAACAGTACCCAATCTCTACACTCTTTTAAGTTAAGTCCCACCCCAGCATCAGTGGTTTAGTGTAGTGGATCTTAAAGATGCTTTTTGGGCTTGTCCATTAGCTGAGGAAAGCTGAAATATTTTTGCCTTTGAGTGGGAGGATCCAAATACTGTGAGAAAGCAGCAACTAAGATGGACAAAATTACCACACGGATTTACTGAATCTCCAAACCTATTTGGACAAGCTTTAGAAGAAATATTACAAACTTTCCCCACTCCTCCTGGAATACAAATTACCCAATATGTGGATGTGTAAGAGCCTGAGATGAGAGATGTGGGACGTCAGTCAGCTCTTCAAAATGCTGTTTATTGTATAGAAGATGTTACAGCAGCCATGGGTCATGGGTAACAGAGCCACACCTAAAGCTGCCAGCTACAGTTTATAGGCAAACCTGAAGCCCCTTTAGTTCTGGTTACAATGCATTATATATTTTTCTTTGTTGAGCATCTTAATACATAACAACCAATCAGCATCATACACAATACCTTTACTATTACCTATAGCCTATCATAACTACTGTCATTACCATATTACAGTCATTGCTATCCAACCACATGAGTTAGTATGTTACAGTTTAAGCTTAAAGTTGTTTTTCTGTTTTCTTGCAGTGGAAAATTCTTAGACCTTTTTTCTGCTTCCTACATCTGCATGTTTGTTTGCCTATGGTATCTTCTGCTTTTCCTAAGACCTATTTCTGCTTGGTAAAAACATCTTTTTTGTTTGTGGTCAACATATCCTTTGCTCTAGTCATAAAACCTCCTTCAAGCTTGACTTAACCTTTGCTTTTTTAGTTGTCCAGTAATGACTGGCTCAGCAATTCTTAATTTAGATATCTATTATTCTTCTATAGCAAAACTTGCTTGCATCTCTATTCCTCTCTCAGGTTCTACATTCAGAGGGCTTTCTGCCAAGCATGCATATCTGTGAAACTTTCTTGTCAAACTTTCATCTTTCCCAACATGGATGATCTTTTATTATCAGGGAAAGCTGAAGTTGGAGAGGCTACTATAAAACTTTTGAATTTTCTTGGGGAAAAGGGATTTAAGAGTATCAAAAGGGAAACTACAATTTGTGGAATCAGAAGTAAAATATCTTGACCACTTAATAAACAAAGGTAGCTGAAAGCTAAATCCTGAGAGGATTGCAGGGATTTATCTCTTCCTCCACCCTCTTCAAAGAAGGAACTTAGAAGGCTGCTCGGATTATTGAGATATTGTAGACTTTGGATAGAAGGGTGGTATACGCATGCAGTAAAATTTTTATATGAAAAATTGACAGAGGGATACAATATAAAGTGGACCAGGGAAGATGACAATAAATTAGAAGAACTGAAACTAGCCTCGGTACCAGCTTTGAGCTCACCTTCATTAGAAAAGCCCTTTCATCTATATGTGAATGTAGAAGGTAGAGTAGCTCATGGAGTTTTACTGAAACTAGCCTCGGTACCAGCTTTGAGCTCACCTTCATTAGAAAAGCCCTTTCATCTATATGTGAATGTAGAAGGTAGAGTAGCTCATGGAGTTTTAGTCAAGGAGTGGGGAGAAGTAAAGAGACCAGTAGCTTATTTATCAAAATAATTGGATCCAGTGAGCCATGGCTGGCCAGTTTGTATTCAAGCTATAGCAGCTACTGTTATTTTGATAGAGGGAAACCGTAAACTTACTTTTGGAAGTAAACTAATTGGGTGTACACCTCATGAGGTCTGAAATGTGTTAAATCAAAAAGCTGAAAAATGGTTAACAGACTCTAGGATGTTACAATATTAAGCAATTTTGATAGACAGTGATGACTTGGCACTAGAAGTAAACAAAAGTTTGAATCCAGCACAATTTTTATATGGAGAACCAAAAAGTAACTTAACACATAATTGTTTAAAAATTATCCAATACTAAACTGAAGTTCAGGAAGATCTAGCAGAACAAGCCCACCCAGAAGGGGAAAGAATATATGTTGATGGTTCATGGAGATGCTTACAAGGAAAAAGAATGTCAGGATATGCCTTGGTTGATGGGAAAAATATGCAGACCATCGAAAAAGGAAAATTACCTTCAAATTGGTCAGCTCAATCTTGTGAATTATATGCTCTAAAAAGAGCACTGGAATATTTGGCACACAAGAA
>NW_005055262.1:9130-15078 GCF_000277835.1 Geospiza fortis
ACCTTTGGAAAAATTTGGGAAGAAAGGGTGTTACTAAACTCAAAAGGAAAGGGACTGATACATGAGGGACTCATTTTAAAAGTTTTAGAGTCATTAAAATTGCCTGAAGAAATAGCTCTAGTACATGTTAAAGGACACCAAAGGGGAATGACCTCAGAAATAAGAGGGAATAATTTGGCAGATCAAAAGACTAGAGATACAGCAGAAAATGGGACCAAAAGGGTTATATTAATTTTGACCCCAGACAAGGAAGAATTGGAAGTTCCAAAGTTTAGTGAGGCAGAAGAGAAGGAACTAAGTAAGACAGGGAGATAAAGATCAGTCTGGGAAATTGAAACTTTCTGATGGGAGACAGTTACTTAATAGACCACTTACTAGGAAAATATTAGAAGACATGCATCAAAAAACTCATTGGGGCACTCAGGCTTTGTGTGATTACTTTTTAAGGAATTATGGGTGCATTGGAATTTTTGGATTGGCAAAACAAATAACTGAGAAATGTATAACATGCCAAAAGGTAAATAAAAAGGTAATAAGAAAAACAACATTAGGAGGCTGTGAGTTAGCTCTGCGACCATTTCAAAGTATCCAAGTGGACTTTACTGAACTTCCCCAAGTGCAGAGGTAGAAGTTTTTAATAATAATAATAGACCATTTAACTCATTGGGTAGAAGCTGTTCCCACTGTCAGAGCTACAGCTAATGTGGTATGTAAAACCCTTTTGGAACAAATTATTCCCAGGTATGGAATGGTTAATAGAATAGACTCAGATAGAGGAACACATTTTACGTCAAGATTCTTACAGCAAATAACTCAAGCCTTGGTAATAAAATGGGAATTACATACCCCGTGGCATCCACAGAGTTCAGGCCGGGTAGAAAGGATGAACCAGACTTTAAAGATAACTTTAACAAAATTAATGATTGAAACCAAAATGTTGTGGGTAAAATGTTTGCCTTTGGCCCTTTTGAGGGTCCGAACACAATCCAGGTCAGACCTGGCAGTGTCACCCTATGAGATGATGTTCAGATTACCCTTTCTGACCACCCAACATGAAACTGCTACTTATGAAGTAGAAATGAGTGTTAGCAAATATATCACCACAACTGCAAGAATGCTTGAAAATTTGCGGTTGAAAGGGATAATCCCTCAAACACACCTTTAGAATTTAAAATCCATTATATCTATGCAGGGGAATGGGTACTAGTTAAAACATGGAAAGAACAATCTTTAACTCCACAATGGGAAGGTCCTTTTCAGGTACTACTGATGACTGCAGCAGCAATCTGAACCAGTGAATTAGGGTGGATCTACACCAGCAGAATCAAAGGACCCGTGGAAGAACCTAAGGAGTGGACTATCACATCTAAACAGGGTAATACCAAATTGATGCTTAAGTGGGGTCTGGGTGGTAATGAACTGGAAAGACCTAAATGATCCAAGGAGTGTACAAAGAATCACACCTAATTGGGAAATAAGGCCAAGCTTATATCAGTGGTTTCAAGTGCCGCCTGGGCAAGTTCTGAGACACCTCCAATAACCCCCTTGGAGAGGAATACTTCCACTCCAAACAGGAGGATCAGGACTGTTTTGGTCAGAGAGTACTCATATTCTGGCCTTAGCCTGTGACTTATACAAAGAAGAAGAGGAATTACAACTTTCATCAGTGCCATACCATATACCTTGTCTGATTCATCCCAATACCAGACATGCTAGTTGGGTTAAATGTGAATGTTTAAATTGTGGAAAAAATTGGAATTGTAGTTCACAAAATCAACGCTCTCGTATGAAGTGTCAAGGGCCAAACCTATCGCCTATCCAGATGGAACTAGGAACAACTGAAATAATAACTTTGCTTTGTGGATGGGAATTACTAGTGCCTGTTGAATGGGAGATATTTGAGGAATGGTGGGAAACTATGATTAAGGAGTGTCAAAAATGATTCGCCTGGAAATTAGCAAAGAGGAAGTGACAAGGAAATAGAGGGCAAGACCAGGTTGGCTGCTGTACTCACCACTAAGAAAATCATATACACCTGCTATGGGGAGCAACCCCATAGGCATGGGAGGTGGGGGTATAAGCCATACCAGACATCTGCTATTCCTTTTTCTGTCACTCATTTTTTTTTCTTTTCCCTTTCGGGATACCAGCAAAATCATGTCACAAATGCTACCGAAGGTTTTGCATGGAAAGAAACCAAGGTTCCTTTTTTATTACACCCATGTCAACAGTCACTGTTATAACCCATATAAATTAGGTACCTGTGGCAACAGCTCTCTGGCCACAGAAAGAAACACACAACTTTCCCAGGCATTGCCTGAGAAAGTCTGTGAGAAGATCAGAGAAAAAAATGAGAAACAATTCTTAACTTACTACACCTGTTATTGTGAACATGTAGAATGTGTTATAGATTTGTTTACCAAAGGGTGGTTTCTTAATTAGCCAGTGGAAATGGGTTTTGATTGAAGAACCAGTCAAGTCCAGCTATATCATAACTGTCTATAAGAACAATAGGTTTCTTAATAAAAGATTATTGATCAACCTTCTGTAAATCATGGAATCAATGCTAATTATTACCTGGCCGGGGACCCGTTACAGTGACAAGTACCTGTATGCAAAATGGGAAAAAATACTGGATAGCGTTAAACTTAGTAACAAGTGGTAATAGGTTGGGAAGTGAATGTCCAAAGGGGGAGAGATGGGTTTGTTTCACTTTTGTCCTTAGGGGTAGAGTCCAAGATTTGGTAAAAGAACAATTAGTAAACAAAAAAGCGGAGCCAGCACAGCAATCTAATGCTTTATCAAGCCCACATCAAGATTTGTATACGAAACTTAAACAGCAATTAGAAAAGGAAATAGATATCTCGAGATTTTGGAAAAACCTGTTTGTGGAATTGGGGGAAAGAATAAGCAAGGAGCTTAACATAACCAACTGTTGGGTCTGTGGACGGGCTTTGATGTCAGAGGAATGGCAATGGAAAGACAGTAGCTTAGGCCCAGTTGAACTGCTTAAGTGGAACAGGACAAATATAAAGGGGGAAAACCGACAAGAAGGGTGGATTTTAAGTTCAACAGTGATAGGAGAAGAATGTGTCTGGCGCACTGGGAAAAATTTTCTTAGCGAAGTAGGAAATACTCCCTGTAAGAGATATAAAGTTAGTAATGGAACTCTGAGATGGTGGATCCCAGAGGAACCAACTCTGTATTGGACTCCGAGAAAAACAAAAGAAAAAAATTGTAAGTAAAATAATGAAATCAGATGTTTTCAATGTAACGATACAGGCAAGAATCCTTATTTTGGAATCCCAGAAATATCCAAATTTTGGGAGAATATAAATCAACAGAAAAATGATTATTTGAAAGCACCAGATGGCTTATTTTGGATATGTGGGAAAAGAGCATACCCAAGACTCCCCTCCCAATGGAAAGGGAGTTGTACTCTGGGAATCATACAGCCAGGATAAATGGGGAGCTGAGGAATGGCCTCCTGAACGCATATTGGAAACATATGGGCCAGCCACCTGGGTACAAAATGGGAATTGGGGATATCGGACCCCAATTTATATGCTAAATCCTATTATAAGGCTCCAAGCCGCTGTAGAGATAATAACGAACAAAACTGGTTGGGCAATGGAATTAATATCAAGGCAACAAACCCAAACAAGAGCGGCCGTGTATGAGAAGAGGTTGGCTTTAGACTATTTATTAGCTGAAGAAGGGGGTGTTTGTGGAAAATTCAATACATCAAATTGCAGTTTAAAAATAGATGACAATGGGGATGCCGTCCTGGATATAGCAAAGAATATCAGAAAAATAGCCCATGTACCAGTCCAAAATTGGGAATCAATGCTAAAACTAGCTGGTGGGATAATGTATTGGGAATAGAATGGTGGAAGAAGTTAGGCTTCTTCCTTTTATGTGCTACAGCTGGTTTGATATTTCTTCCTTGCTTGATCCCCTATTTTATTTGGCTAATCACCAGCGTAGTCCAAGGCATGCAAGTGGTAACAATGCCTATGGACCCAAAATTGGCTACATCTGGGATGGCACAAAAGATCGTGGTTTAAAAAAACAAAATAATATGGAAGACCCCTTTGAAGAAGCAAAATTTATTTGTGAAAAAAATGAGCGAATAATGGAAGTTAGAAAACAAGAATTATTGCTCAAGCCAAATGATTTATAAAAAAAGAAGAGGGGGGATTGTTATAAATACATATTATAATATTGGCTTTTTGCAAATATTAAGATGGATGCTATATGTATAATGTTAAAATAACTTTGCTATAAAGATAGTTTTTTATTTCTGTTGTTAACTAAGGTTAGACATAGTAGTGAAATAGCTGATATAGTATGCTTGTGTTAAACTGCCTGCTTAATTGGGATAACATTCAATAAACATATGATAGAGACCCCTGCTACTTACATGTCAATTATCAGCACGTACCGTCTGTAGAAAACATGGATCAAAGCCCAAACTGGAGGTGATAACAAGAACGGACTAAAACCACAGCCAAGAAATGTGCATGCTCTAAAAAGGAGGACCCAAGGAGGAGACATGCTAAATAGTTCTTAGAACATGTAGAATCGTTTGGGGAAAAGTTTAAATATGCATAATTGTTTATGAATATGCAGTAGGCTGATGCAATAGAAAAGGTATGTAAAGGGTGTCTCCAAAATAGCAGGTGTGCTCCTGGCTGAATGCCAAGCATCCAGCCATAAATCTTTGCTTTATTGTCTTTGTCTCCTATTGTCCTTTATTAAACTTTTAGATTTTAACAGGAAAGTGAACCTCGTTTTTCACACTAGGAAGGATAACAAAATATTTTCCCCTAAAGTTTTCCTATAGCCCCCACAGAGGAAGCTGCATGATAAATACCTGGGCTTGTATAGGGAAAACACCATCCCCACCAGACAGCAGCTACAGAACTGGCCTCCGAATTAGAACCTGCCAATTTTAGTTCTCCACAACAGACCACAGACTGGTGGGGGGAAGGTTCCCCACAAGATAGGAGTTGCAGAATTGTCTTCAGGACTGAAACCTGACAATTCTTGCTTTTCACAACAAAAGACACAAAAAGAACAGGAGCATGAGTCCCCTCCAAACAGGAACTTTAGGTTCTGCACAAAACTAAACATAGACAAAGGAATCAAATCCCCAAATTCATTTACCACAGTTTCCCCAATTACCTCACAGAAAGATGCCTTTAAAGTTCTAAGCCGACAGAAGAAACTACAATTTCCACGACCCCTTGAATAATCAAAGATCTTTTTGACGATTTTTCCCCCCTTATTGATAAAATTGAAGGTGGATCGAGAGGCCCTCGTGTCTACCAGGAAACACATCTCCTCTCGATCTGGACCCACCTTAAAAGTTAACAAGGGCTCCACTGTGGTGGGTCCCTGGTACAATGGGAGCCCCTGACACCCCTAACAATCCATCTCCATTATCCTCTGGTCTTCCTTCCTCCTGAGGGTCCAGCTGTTTTTGCAGACAGTCCTGCTTCCAGTGTCCCTCTGCCCTGCAGATAGCACATTGATTCCTTCGAAACTGCTGGTGGGGTCTCCCCGGCTGGGGAGGAAGTGCCTCTGCCACATCCTTGCAGCTGATCCCGTCCCTTTTGTCCCAGGGGGCCCCTTGGGCCCTGTGGTTCCTCCCTCTTGGGCTGTAAAAACTCTGCCATCACCTTTGCTTTTGCCTTTTCCTCATCCCTTTTTACATACATTTGCAGTATCTTTTTAACCAATTCATCCAGGGGCTTGTTCTGTCCTTCCTCTAGTCCGTCGTGTCCCCCCCTACTGCCTGTGGGTGCTCAAAATCATTCGTTTCTCCAGTTAGTCAAACTAAATCCTTAAGAGAAAATCCTAATCCTTCCACATAAAATCTGCATTTCCCAGTCTCCTCCTCCTTGCGTTCACTCTCTTTATCACACACTGTATACTAGAGCCAG
>NW_005055263.1:0-2378 GCF_000277835.1 Geospiza fortis
AGCTCCTGCAGCCTTTGCTGCTTATTTTCAGGGTCTTTCCAGCCCTCTTTTCTAGCTCTTTTCTAGCTTTTCACTCCGTCTCTCTCCACAATTTCTGCGGGTCCTTGGACTGCTTGTCATCATGTCAGGGTCACCACATATTACATTAGAATCCTTGATGTTTGTATGTCTGACATGTAACACACAGCAAACTCCCTTTGGTCATCAGCAAACAGCACGATTTATTGTTCAGGTCTGTCTTTTATAGTCGATTTAAAACTCCCGGGTCGAGACAGGTCATTGGTCTATTCCTGTTTTGCGCTTGTGGGGAGCCTCACACAACCTTGGTATTCCACATTCTCCAACTGGTCAAGCCATTGCTGAACATACTGGACCTAAGCACTAATAAGCGGGAGGGCCCACGCGACCTTACCACTTGGGGCTGCGGGTATGCATGCATTTCCACAGATATTCGGGTACAGTGGATAGCTGCAAGGTGTGTTCATCCCAATTTGCAACACCAAAAACAGAATGTGGCCAACAGGCAACCTTCGAATGATGATCAAGATGCTGACCATCAAACAGATGGCCCCTCTACGAGTGGGGAATGAGCATTCTATCTTTTCTCTTTCTGGACAGAGTTGTTGGCACGTTAGACTGCCAGTCCTTTGAGCAGACTAATGATGCTTTTTTTCTGTATTATAATTAGTAATTTATTTTTAAATTAATAGTTGATTTCTTGTAAGAAGGAGCAGCAAGGCTTGATTGTAAATAAATCGATGGTATATGTTGGAAATCTCTCTGACCATTCTAAGTTAGCGTCCGATTGAGGTACTGATTAGCAACCACCAAATTGCTAAAGAGGCCTCTTGAGCTGTCTTTGTTGTCCTTCCTGCAAAGGGCCCTGCAGGGGATTACGAATGCTGCCTTCCTCTTTAAACAAAAATGGGGACCTGTGGATACTGACAGCCTGGTCAGAGAGAGAAACCAGATAAACTTTCCCAGGAATTGTTCTGGGGAGTTTGGAGAAGGCTGAGAGAAGGAATGAAAACTATCTTGCAGCTGGTGTATTGAACAGTTGATTTCTCATAAGATGGTTTACCAAAGGGTGGTTCCTAATTAACCAATACGTGACAGGTGTTTATTAAGAATCAATCAGGTTCTGGGTGAACGATGTTGGTTATAAATATAGGAAGACTGTAATATGTCGGAACTCAGTACATCCCTCTGGGTGTCCAGAGTTGCCGGGACCCCTGCCAGGGGGCTCAGAGACCCTGGCACACAGCCCAGAACACCTGTGGGTTTGATTATGATCCGTGGAGCAAATTACCAGCTTTGTACGAAGACTTGAAAGCCACAGAAGTTTAAGTAGTGTAATAATAAAATTATCACTAGGTGAAAAAGTAGATTTTGGGGTTTTTAGAATAGGGGTTTTGGGGACAAGATGGGGGGACTTGGGCGTGTCCAGCCTTTCTTCTTCTTCTTCTCTACCTCCATCTTCTGCTGTGATGTTGGCACTTTTGCATTGGTTTAGAGTAGAAACTCACTGTTTAACATAGGTGATAGGTATTGGAAAGTAATTGTAAACATGTTATACGTAGTTTGTAGTATAAAGAGATAACACTGCCCCAGGGACAGTCAGAGTGCCTCTGTCTGTCCTGCTGAGCAGACCTCGGCTGGACAGGAGAAAAATTTTTATAGATAAGATACAATAAACAACTCTGAGACTGAGAACTGAAGAATTACGACTCATTCTTCGAACGTGCAGGCTGAAACAGAGACTTTTCACGTCTCCGGGCTGCAATAAATTGCCATGTCCCGAGAGAAGAATGCATGAACAACTGAGCGACAGCTGGAAGCAGAGACTGTGTTTTCTAAATTTGCACTAGTTAAAATTGTTTAAAAAAGTTTTGCACTGAAAAAGTTCTGTAAGTTATTGTTGTGTCAAAAAGTTATTAATCTACCTCCAAAAATGCTTTAAAGTTCTATATTTTCAAATCATATATAGCCAGAAAGATGAGGCTTGCCTGGGAAAATACTTCACCAAAGTTAAGATAGAAGAATAATTCACAAGCAATAAAAATTAGAACCAAATTAAAAAATTGTTAGCATAACTACAAATTGTCAACAAGGGTGAGGTTTCTTCAGATCATCTTCCTTTCTCCTCTTTCCTTTTTAGATATATAGAAGGGTGAGAAATGGGAATGTCGCCCCCTGTTGACAGAGTGACAAAATTATCCTTTGTCTCCTTAAAAAGAAAAAAAGCCCAGAAGTTTCTCTCCTCAACTAGGTAAAAAGACACCTCATAGGACCTTGGGGACTTCACCTCAAAATTAGGGATAGACAATTGGACAGAAGCCAAAAAGTCCTGCCTAAGCAATTTACTAGAAAAAGAAGAG
>NW_005055263.1:3033-11729 GCF_000277835.1 Geospiza fortis
TCCACACCCACATCCACCCCCCCGTACCTGCCCCCCCCCCAAAAAGTACTTACCAATCCTTTTTACGTTTCTCGGTTCTTTGTGTGCACTACTGGTCTTAGGGAGCCAATTACCACGGTTTTAGGGAGCCTTTTTCCCTTTTCTTTGTTTTGTTGCCTCCTTTTGTCCACTGGTTGCAAGCTGCATGTTGGCCACCCAGGAGAAACAGAGCGAGGCTGCCAAACTGGGCAGGGTTCGCCTTCCTCGCTCAGAATCCCCTAGACTGCCGGCAGTGAGGTGTTAAATCCAAGTCACGGCACCAAATTGTGAAATACGCCAATCACTTGTTTTAAAATTTAAAAAGTTTAATAGTAATAAAATGGTTATAAAAATAGTAATACAAATTACAGTAACAAAATTTGGACAATCAGAGTTAGGACAATAAAGGACAACAAAAGCAAAGAATATGAACATTCGGATGCTTCCCTGAAAAAAACATGGCTCGCTAAAAAAGGATTAACCCTCAAAAGCAATAGCCTGTTGCATATTCATATATCTCATACATGATGCATACATTCCTTTCAAACTAGGGATTTCTCTGGTTATTGTCAGCTTTCCCTCCTTCATCTTGTAAATCATTGTCAGACTCCATGGAGTCTGCAAGGAGACTAGTTCTTCACAATAAGGAGGCAATAATTCTTTCTCTTTGGAATTTTAGTGTCTTGTGTTATCTCTGTGTGAAGAATTTCTTGATTATCTCACCTCTTTCTTGAGCTAGTTAAAAAGTATCTTACATAGCATAGTTTCTATTTTAACATTATGTTATAACCTAAAACAATATTTAACACACTACTTAAGAAAATGAATACAGCATAACTTTCTAACATAGCACATATAATATTCATTTTAATATTTGCGAAAAGCCAATCATAAAATACGCATTTTTTCACACTTTGCCTCCTGCTTCCTAGTAACTACAAAGTAGCTACAGAGTTATTTCAATTATTCCTGCAGCTTAAACAAAATACACACATGATTCTTTACCACTCAACAACAAACTGTGGGCTAAAGCAGAAGTCAGCAATCCAAAGGAGTTAAATTTCCAACTACCTGAATCCAGAGTAGCAGCTTCCAGAGACCCCTCAAAAAAAAAAAGGACCACCTCTGTGCTCCTTGGAGCACAGATGCAGTGGAAAGGGAACAAAAAATGCCCATGTGGAAAGAACAAAGTAAGATATAGCAGTGGTAGCAAGGGTAGGAGATGTTCTTGTGGGAAATGACTGCTCACTTTTTAAAATTTTATTAAACTCTAACAAAAACTACAACAAAAGGACTAAATAAGGAAAAATTAGAGCGCTGGGAGCCCCCGTGACTACCAGCCACATGCTCATCTTCAAAATGGATGCTCCACCTTTTATACTTCTAGTTCCTCCTAAAGTCTTGTCAGTCAACTCCTTCCTTGCCATCTAGTGGTGGAGATCACTCTCTTACATCTTGATTGGAGGTCAGGTATTACTATAGTAACAGGCCAACCCTCCCCAAATGCCTACAACCAAAGCCATCCCGTGATAACAATGCAGGACGGGGGGGAGGACATATTACAGTAATATAACTATACATACATATAATGTTCACCCCTTAGTAAGAGCCTGAGACGAGTGATGCTGGACTTCAGGAGGCTCTTCAAAATGCAGTTTATTGTATCCAAGATGTTACAGCAGTCCAGGGTCGTGAGTGACAGAGCCTGTGCCTACAGCTGTCAGCTCCAGCTGTATACAAGCATGAAGACGCTTTAATTTTGGTTACATTGCATTATATACTTTGCTGAGCATCTTAATACATAAGAACCAATCTATACCTTTACTTTTACCTATAGACTATCATAACTACTATCATTACCATATTATGGTTAATACTATTCAATCACATAAGTTAGTATGTTACAGTTTAAGCTAGAAGTTGTTTTTCAGTTTTCTTGCAGTGGAAAAGTCTTTGACCTTTTTTCTACTTGCCACATCAACATGTCTTGTTTGCCTGTGGTATCTTTCTGCTTGGTAAAAAGCATCTTTTTGTTTGTGGTCAGCTTATCCTTTGCTCTAAGGCATCAAATCTCTTTCCAACTCGACATAACCTTTGCCTTCTTAGTTGTCCAGCAAGACTGGCTCAGCAAACCTCAATTTACACATCTGTTATTCTTCTATATTAAAACTTGCTTCAGTCTCTATTTCATTCTCAGATTCTACATTCAGAGAGCTTTCTGCCAAGCATACATATCTGTTAAACTTCCTTGTCAAACTTTCATCCTTCCCAACACCCCTTAATTGTGTTATAGATACATATTATAATATTGGCTTTTCACAATTATTAAAATGGATTTTATATGTGTAGTGTTAAAGTAACTGTTATAAAGATATAGTTTTTATTTCTGTTGTTAATTAAGCTTAGTGAAATAGCTGATATAAGTATGCTTGTGTTAAAATGCCTGCTTGGATGGGACAACATCCAATGAACATAGGATGAGGACACCTGCTACAGGTATGCCAACTATCAGCACTCATCATCTGAAGACAGTGTGGACCAAGGCCTAAAAACTGGAGGTGATAAGAGTGGACTAAAACCACAGCCAAGGAATACGCATGCTCTAAAAGGCAGATCCGAAAAGGAGGTTTGCTAAACAATTCTTGGAGCATTTAAACTAGTTTGTGGAAAAAGTTTACTATGCATAAGGGTCTATGAATATGCAAAAGGCTGATGTAAGGGAAAAGATATTTAAGGGGTATACCCGAAGGTGACTGGTGTGGTCTTGGCTGAGTGCCAAGATGCACCCAGTCATAATAACCTTTGCTCTGTGGTCTTTGTTTCCTATTGTCCTTTGTTAAAATTTTTAAATTTTCACAGGAGAGTGAACGTGTTTTTCACAATTGTGAGAGCCATCCATCTCATTACTCACCTATAACATTATGATGCAGCTTGGAAAGGCAAGGTCTGTTTTTAAACAGATATTACGAACCGGTTTAACACAGAAGACTGACATGTGGAGAGAGACTAAAACTCAAAGACAAAATGAGTTTTAAAGTAGGTATGCTTTTATTTGGCTGGATGCATGGGGATATCTCCACAAAGACATGCGTAACCCCCCAGTACACTCAAGTTTTCTTTTATCCCCTAAAATGGTACATATGCATCAAGTTTCACAATAGATAATTCCCTGTCTCCCCTCCCTCTCTGCTTCATATGCTAATCATCTTATTAGTCCTTTTCACCTGCGCAGTTGTCTCTGGTGGTCGCCTGGGGGTCTCGGGGGATGAAGTAAAATTGTCTTCCTCAGGGTTGACTTTTTGACCTTGCTGCCTTGCGCATGCTTACTGATCTTTTGGCCACTGTCCAAGCCAGGAGTCCAGATTCATCTGGTTTCAGGGGCCCAAGGAGCCTCCTTATCTCAGTATCCTTGCATACTGTATCCTATTCTTGATAAACATCCTTCCCCTTATCAGGCATCCTTGCATTCTTTCTTGCTGTTTTGCATGTATTCCTTTCCTGTATTCCTTTCCTTTCTCACGCAACTAAGGATGCAGCAAATATTAAGCAATGTCCATAATCTATGTGCCTATTCTTAATCAATATCTTCTAATTTCTGTGATTGATATATAACGTCTAGTTTCTGACCCCATGTTTCAAGATCAAAGGAAACTAAGCCTTGTGAATAAAATGAATTGAACCCAGAAAGGTTTGAAATAGACCCAAAAAACATGATTAAAACCATATGAGGTTAGATGTTGGTGCCAAAAAACTTGATATATTTTAATTAACAGTAAAAGAGGCAAAGAGAAAGAAAAAGAAAAGAAAGGAGAGAAAAGATATGTGGTACTGTCTTTGCAAATAACTTGATGGGTGAAGGTATGGGTGTTAATGTCTTGGAAAAATGGGTCTTAATGTCTCTACTAACTTCAAGGAGCAGGTTTGTTGCACAGCCCAGACAGCTTGGCTCCTGAGATACTCAAGGGTCTACACAAGCCTGAACTTCTGAACTTTGGGGTAAAATAGTAGGTTCAAGAGGGGGAATATGTGGAAGGGGGTTCAGGAAGGCTGTACCTTCCTAGTACCTCAGCCAAGGGAGAAAGGAAGAGGGCAACATGCAGCCGGGAATTAGGATAAAAGGGAGGCTGCGCCTTCAGAAACCAAGAGAGAGAGAAAAGTCCACAGGTGTGTGCCCTGGTGGACTCTCTCCCTTTATCTAAATAAAGTTGAAGGACTCCTCTGTTTCTTTTTTGGACATAAACTTCTCACATTTGTGGATTTTCCTGACAGGAAAAAATAGGAAAAGAGGTGTGCATGGGTGGGGCGACAGGGAGAGAGTGAAAGGGGTTAGGTAGAAACATATTGTTATAAGTGAAGTTTGTGAATTCTCTAAGCCAATCAAGAATTCTCTGAGCCAATCAGAATACCAATTGAGAATTTATTGGGCAAGGATAACAAGCAAGTTCAGCGCGCTTGACGGCCGGGAGTCTCTGCTCTCCCAAGGCTCGCAGTCTCCAGAGGCTCCTGAGTCCTTTTTTATTCGCTCCGTCTTCCTGCATACGTGTCCTCTGTTTCTGCATACGTGTCTTCTGTTCCTGCTCCGGGCTGTTGCTAGGGGGGTCTTTTCCTGCCTTCTGGTGGTCCTGACCCTCCTGTTTTTGCAAGCGACTGGATTCTTATCTTGAGTGGGACTTCCTGCTGTGCTTATCGAGGGTTTGTGCTATTCCTGTTAAACAAGGCTTGTGCAGTTACAAGATTTCCTGTTAAGTATACAAAGTCTTGTGACATTTAACATCCAGGCTCCTATAGTTACATTACATATTTTGATGAACAAACATTAGTTACTTATAACACATATCACGCTTCCGAGGGTCCCAACGTGTCATTGTTCCCCCCCCCTTCTGGTCTTCTTGGTGATGAGGGTCTCCTGCCACCCCGGGCTGAAAAGTATAGAATCTAGTGGATTAATATATGTTTGGGCCAAGTGGGAATGCCCAGGTGCCTCCCCTGGGGAGGGCAAGTTTGATACTGTTAGGAAAATTAATCCACAAACATCAGAGGTTTATGTCCAAAAAGGAGACAGAGGTGTCCTTTTACTTTACTCAAATAAAGGAAGAGGCCATGGGGCATTCCCATGGAGTGTCTCAAATTTTTGGAGGACGCAGCCTCCCTTTTTATTCATTTTTAATTTCCCGGCCACATTTCCCTTCTCTCTTTCCCCATTGGCTGAGGTATTTGAGAGGTACAGCCTTCCCAATACGCCTGATACCAAAAATTTGCCTCTAATGTGTAACCCTCCCCTGTAATTTTTAATTCTTACAGAATTTAGGGGTTTTTCTTCCGCATTGTTTCTTTCATCTTTCAATGTCTAATTTCATTTATCAGCAAACCTAAAGTTTATTTGTAAAAGCAAATATCTTTTCCCACTCATCAATCAGTGGAATCCTTCCTATTGTTTCTTTTATCTCCCAGTGCTATTTTTATCTACCAGCAGACCCACAGCTTGTTTGTAAAGACAAATCTGCTATTCCTCTCAATACTGTCCCTTGCAATACTGTGGGTCTGTTGCATCATGCTGCAGTGCTCTGGTGCAGGGTCTGGGGACCCCTTTGGGGCAGACCTTTGATGGGCCATGATACCCATTCTTCTGTCCTTCACGTGTGTGAAAAACGCCATTCACTTGTGTTAAAATTTTAGAAGTTTAATAGTAATGAAAATAATAATGAAAATAGTAATAAAAATTAGGACAATAAGAATTTGGACAATCAAAGTTAGGACAATAAAAGACAATAAAAATCAAAGAATTTTGGATGTCTGGGTGCTTTGCTCTCTGCGACAAAGTACACTTTGCTAACAAAGGATTACCCCTTAAAAGCAATAGCCTATTGCATATTAATATATCTCATACATGGTTCAAACCTTCCTTTCAAACTAGAGTGTTTCTGCTTAATTTTCAGCTTCCGCCCCTCATCTTGTAAATCAATCTTCTTGGCCCGTCGAAGTCTGGGCTTTCCCCATAAGGAGGCAATAATTCTTTTCTTGAGATCGTGGTGTCTTGTTGCTGTTATGTCTGTGCGAAGAATTTCTTGATTATTTTATCCATTCTTTGGGCTAGTTACAAAAAGTATCTTACATAGTTTCTATTTTAATATTATGCTATAGTCTAAAAACTATATCTATCACACTACTTAAAATAGATTAATGCAGCATAACTTTCCAACATAACACTTATAGTATTTATTTTAATATTTGCGAAGAGCCAATCATATAATATGCATTTTTCACAACGTGGATGTGACCTTCCTGGGGTGAAGGGGCCCCACAGCTGAGCTGGTCTGCACAGTGGAGGATGAGTGTTAATTGCCTCTGACCAGAGGCTATTTCTCCACACACCCAAAACTTCTCCTCCCCCCACCTTTGGTGTGAGGGTCTGTTTGAACCAGGCAGGCGATAGCCCTCAGGCTATGGTCTCCACTCTGAAGGTGCTAAGCTGGATCCCTCTGTGAATATACTCTTCCCCAGCCCAGATCTGAGTCACTTTATCTTCAACACGCATGTTGCATGTTATGAAGGGGAGGAGGGAAGAGTTTAGACAAATCCCTGCCTTTGACAAGTTTCTGGCTATAGACAGCAGCTTTATTGAGGCAGCCAGCAACCCAAAACCCACTCTCGCTCAAAAGTTCTTAATAATGACCGATCAGGCCTATTACAATATGAATTATTTATTGAGTAGACCAAGGAAAACAGACATAGGATTTTAAACAGACTACTTACTACACAGGATAAAGAAAAGAATTACTAGTAGATAGAGTGCACTATAATAAAGGTACCTATGTTACAGCTAGTGAAGAAATAGTATAGATTGAGTCAATGTCACCAACGAATGATAGTGGTGTGCAGAGAATCTCCTAATTCCTCTCAATCTATGGGTTTTTGCCTCTTTCGTTGGACCCCACAGGGGACTCCCCTGATGGGGGAAACCCTTCTGTAACAGTTCTGTGCCAGGATAGAGACACGCATGGGACTTTTTCGGTCTTCAGGTTGATGTTTATTGTTATCTTATGAAAAGTTCTGGCACATCGTCTATACCAGACTTAGTACACAGGAAAACACCACAAAATGGCTCCAAGATGTACAGTTTCAAGGTCTTTTAAAGCTGTTTCATCCAATTGACTCTTAAAACGTACTTTATTTCCATCTTTCTACCAATAACTCATCCCTTTTCTGTCCACGTAACCTCTGCACTGCGGCTTTCCTTACCCAATCATTCTGTGCCATCAACACTGCAGAAAAT
Source organism: Geospiza fortis (assembly GCF_000277835.1). NCBI lineage: Eukaryota > Metazoa > Chordata > Aves > Passeriformes > Thraupidae > Geospiza > Geospiza fortis. The sequence goes on from NW_005055263.1 coordinate 10,325, forward strand.
TGAGTAGATGAAGAAGAAGAAGCCTGAGACAACACCCGAAATCCTCCATCTTGCTTCCTATCTATTTCCATATTCAAAAATCCCAAAATCTAAATTTCTCACCCTGTGGCAAACTACACTATTCTCTATTATCTATTTCACACTCTTGTAGACTCTAGTCTATCCTGAAGTCTTGGAAGCCCTCTCCATGAGCGAAGGTCAAAGGCAGTGCTTCTCTGGGGGTCAGGACCCTTCAGAGCACACAGAGAAATATTCCCTGTGCCCTGGGTTCCAACATCAATCCTTGGGGAAGTAACTCGATGTGAACATCTCCATGTTGAAGAGAACTCTCCACACACTCAGAGTGTGTATAAGAGATTTCTGATTTCATAAAAATCACAGTGGTATTTTATAGTTGTATAAGTGCTTGTGTTCTGTCAGTCACTTATTTTTGGTTCATCCTTTCTCACCATTCAAGACAGGCTGTTTATTGCTGGCTAAGGATGTTTTCAGCTGAGATAATTCATCACATGACAAACCATTCCAGCCTGACTTGAGCCATATGTGATGGGGAGAGAAACTTTTGCTGTCTCATGGGGTGAAAGGTCCTGCCACAGTGCAGTCCAGGGTCTTAGGGTTTTGGTGGTTTTCTCTGCAGCTTTTATACATGTGAGAAACGACTGCTCACTGATATAAAATATCGATAGCCAAACCAAATTTCATTTTTATATGTTTTATTTTAAAGAAAGCAAGCAAACAGTGCTGGCTGGCCAGGGAGTCACCGCTCCACTAATGGCACATGCCACTGCAAGTTCACCAGAGTATATATACTGTTTTTAAGCCTACAAAGCATTTTCCACTGTGCTTGTGTTAGTCTGAATCAGCAAATATAAATAAGCTGGGATCAGCAATTTAATAATCTTTCCAGGTGGTCATTGGCTTCCTGTCCTTCTTGTGGTCGTCTAGAGAGAGGCATTTCACTGGTGTCTGCTACATAATTTTTGTCTGGTACCAGTGCATCAAGCTTTTTATTATACATAAGCATTTAGTCGCTTTGTTGCAATATCCCTTAGTTTAACCACAACTTCCTCTATTTTATTCTAAGCATCAGTTGTTTTTGCCACCTCATCTCTTTATTATACTTCTTCTCTTTTTTTTTGTTCAATGCTTTATTTGGCTATTCGGTCAGAAAGTTTCAAAACTGTTGTTTGTAGTTATCCCAGGGAACGCGTCCACTTTCAACACAAGCAGATACGAGCATTTGCTGATTCCATTGCCAATTGACACAAATCACAAAAACACTTTTCACACTCACTTTAAAAATTTTAAAGGGTTTATTCAACCTAAACAAAAAATACAACAAAAGGACTAAATAAGGAGCCACAGGCCTGGGAGTCTCCTTCGTGGCTGGCTAACACCTCGTTCA
>NW_005055263.1:11788-15020 GCF_000277835.1 Geospiza fortis
ATCCCTTAATTGCGAGAGCCAATCATCTTATTATCCATCTATAACAAACCTCCCTTTTCTTTTTTATAAGTTATTTGGCTCAAGCAAATAATTTGCTGGTTTTTTTTTTTTATGAACTGCTCAGGTTTTTCTTGAATCAAGTTTGATTTTGGATTAGTTATATTAGCATCTGTTGATGTGGGTGAGGACAGTGGAAAAGGGTTTTAAGCAAAATGATTGGTGGAGTATGTGACATGAATTGGTCTGAGTAGATAAAAGGGAGTAACAGAGGTCTAGTATGGCTTTTACCCCCACTTACCATGCCAACAGGGTTGCTACCCACAGCAGGGTTATAATCTTCTCAGTGGCGAGTAAAAAGGCTAATGTGGCCTTGCCGTCGGGTTCTCACCATACTTCAGTTTTAGGTGAATTATTTTATTGCTTTTTACTGTTCCTCCCCTTAACAGATACTTGTAATTTTCGTAGGACAATTTTATTAATGATAATACAATTTAAATTCTCTGTTCAAAATGTTACTTAAACCGTTATCTAAAGCATGTAGAGTAATATTATGAGGCTTACACTTGTCCTTTACAAAGTACAGTAAGAGGGGGACAACGTTAGTCTATTAATCTACAAGAATGAGTTTACATATGTATAAGTTCTAAAAAGTCTAAAGCGTAATTAAGGCATGAGTTAGGAATATTCACAGAATTCACAGAATGACTAGATTGGAAGACACCTTAAAGATCATCGAGTCCAATTCATGCCCTAACACCTCAACTAAACCATCTACAAGAATGAGTTTACATATGTATAAGTTCTAAAAAGTCTAAAGCGTAATTAAGGCATGAGTTAGGAATATTCACAGAATTCACAGAATGACTAGATTGGAAGACACCTTAAAGATCATCGAGTCCAATTCATGCCCTAACACCTCAACTAAACCATGACACCGAGTGCCACATCCAGTCTTTTTTTAAACACATCTAGGGATGGTGACTCCACCACCTCCCTGGGCAGACCATTCCAGAACTTCATCACCCTTTCTGTAAAAAACTTTTTCCTAATATCCAACCTATATTTCCTTTGATGCAGCTTGAGACAGTGTCCTCTGGTTCTGTCAGTTGCGGCCTGGTGAAAGAGACCAACCCACACCTGACTACAACCACCTTTCAGGAAGTTGTAGAGAGTGATAAGGTCACCTCTGAGTCTCCTTTTCTCCAGGCTAAACAACCCCAGGTCCCTCAGTCGTTCCTCATAGGGCTTGCATTCCGAACCCTTCACCAACCTAGTTGCCCTCCTCTGGACGCGCTCAAGCATCTCAAAGTCCTTCCCAAACTGAGGGCCCCAGAACTGGACACAGAACTCAAGGTGTGGCCTCACCAGTGCTGAGTATAGGGTAAGGATGACCTCCCTGGTCCTGCTGGCCACACTATTTCTGATACAGGCCAGGATGCTGTTGGCCTTCTTGGCCGCCAGGGCACACTGCTGGCTCATGCTCAGCCTGCTGTCAACCAGTACTCCCAGGTCCCTTTCTGCCTGGGCACTGTCCAGCCACACCATCCCCAGCCTATTGCATTGCAGGGGGTTATTGTGGCCAAAATGCAGGACTCGGCACTTGGACTTATTAAACTTCATCCTACTGGACTCTGCCCATCCATCCAACTGTTCCAAGTCTCTCTGCAGAGCCCTCCTACTTTCCAACAGATCGACACACGATCCTAGCTTAGTGTTGTTCACAAACTTACCAATGAAAGACTCAATCCTCTCATCCATGTCATCAATAAAGATTTTGAACAGTCATCTGGAGCCTCACCAGTGAGCCAGGACTGCTGGCAAATAATGGAGAGTGGCTTTGCAAGCTCCTCTGCCAGCTCCCTCATCACCCTGGGATGGATCCCATCTGGTCCCATGGATTTATGAATATCCAAGCATCTCAGAAGTTCTCTGACTGCCTCCTCTTGGATAATTGGGGGACCATTCTGCTCCCAGATATCATTGAACAACCCAAGAGGACAGTTATCCCGAAGGCAAGTCCTCTCACTAAAAACTGAGGCAAAGAAGGTGTTAAGCACCTCTGACTTCTCATCTGCAGTTAAAAATTCCCTTCTGCATCTAATAAAGAACAAAGGTTAGTCTTACTCTTCCTTTTGCCATTATTCTATTTATAAAAACATTTTCTGTTATCCTTTACAGAAGTTGCCATTTTAGGTTCAAACTGAGCTTTAGCCTCCGTAATTTTTTTCCTACATGCCCTAGCAACCCCCTTAAATACTTCCTGAGAGACCTGACCCTCCTTCCAAAGATAATACATCCTTTTTTTTATTCCTGAACTCCTCCAAAACCTTCTTGCCCATCCAGGCTGGATGTTTGCCTCGTCAACTCATCTTTCGGCACACAGGGACAGTCTGTTCCTGTGCCCTCAAGATCTCCATTTTGAAGCATGCCCACCCTTCCTGAACTCCTTTGTTTTTAAGGACTACTTTCCAAGGAACTCGCTGAATAAGTCTCCTGAATAGGCCAAAGTCTGCCCTCTGAAAGTCCAATGTAAAAGTCCTGTTAATGTTCCTCCTGATTTCACCAAATATTGAGAATTTTATAATTTCATGATCACTACGCCCCAAGTGGCCTCCAACCACCACATCTCCCACCAACCCATCTCTATTTGCAAATAACTGATCTAACATAGTCCCTCCCTTGGTGGGCTCACTCACCAGCTGCGACAAAAAGTTGTCTTCCACAAACTCTAAAAATTTTCTGGACTGCCTTTTGTCAGCTGTATTAAGTTAGGGCCACTCCTCCACCTCTTCTCCCTTTCCTATCTCTCCTGAAGAGCTTGTAGCCATTCAGAGAAGCTCTCCAGCCATGTGAGTTATCCCACCATATTTCTGTGATGGCAATTACATCATAGCTCTGATGTTGCACCATGGCTCCCAGCTCTTCTTGTTTGTTACCGATGCTGCGTGCTATTAGTAGATATGCACCTCAGCCGGGCTGCTGATTTCACTCCTATCTCAGGCTACCCCCCTTGGGTCTGCTTCCAGACAGCCCAACAGCATCCCCTTCCGCCTTCGAACCTAGTTTAAAGCACTTTTGTTAGCGTTCGGAAAACATATAATCACATAGGCAATTATATGTTGGTGCTTTTATTAAGAGCTCTGGAAATCAGGGGTGCTTTTCACCTCAGATCTGATTTCACCATACATTCAAGAGGGACGGGTTGTTATATTCTATCGTTACATAACTTACA
>NW_005055264.1:0-828 GCF_000277835.1 Geospiza fortis
AGAACCCTTGTGACAACCGTCACAGAGTAGTGAGGGTCATTTCTCCCAGACGGGATGATTCATACTTCCAGATACTATTCAGCATTTTACTCTTATTCAGCATGAGGTGCAGGTGGCCCCTGATTAAAAAATCAGTAGATCCATCCTTGAAAATATTTTGGGTGGATATTAACTGAACAAAATGTGAAACCACAGCAATTAACTTCAAAGCCTCATGTCAGGACATTGAATGATTTACAAAAGTTACTTGGGGCAATTAAGTGGATGTTGGGGTTTAGGACTTTTCTTTTTGTTTCTTTCAAAGAATTTTCTTCCATATGTATTGCTAGGAGACAATAATGACCAGCTACTTAAGAGAGACAAAAGAAGTGGCCACAGCTCAGGGGAGGGGTCCAGCTGGCTACTCTCTCTTTTTTTTCGTAGGGGTTTCTCTGGGAAGGGCAGATACCACGATAAGTGGGCTGGAGAAAAAGGGTTAGGTGCAGCTCCTACCTCTCTTGTGCTCTCAGCATTCAGACAGGAGAGAGGCTGCGGTCACTGTGAGGAGAATTCATCGTCACTGTGGGGTTCCGTCTCCTGCTGCCTATCTTCTACTCTGAGTGGAGCTCTTCTCATAAGAGCGGCCATTATACTGGGACCTTTTTAACACCCTACCTCACCAAACAAAGGATCCCTCACCATCTGCTCGGGCCCCTGAAGGGAAAGCCCTGGGATCCCCGAGCCCCTTTCTCCCCAAGGGAGTCTCTCTCTGCCATGTTCAGGAGCCAGGCGGCCACTGCCCAGCCCCTCACCGTGTCTTCGGCACTGCTCTTGGGTTTTTTTTGCTAC
>NW_005055264.1:940-2985 GCF_000277835.1 Geospiza fortis
TGCTGCTCCATCTTGCTGCTTCCGAGAGTCCTGCTGGGGCACTGGGATTGGCTGCCCCTGGGGGGTTTGTAAAGCAAGCCCCTTTCCCATCCCTTCCTGGTCAAGTCCGCCATTACCGTATGGTCCCTGAACTTGCACTAGAGAGCCCCCTAGAGCTGCAGAGGAATCATGGCACCTGCCCTGATCACTGGGGGCTTGCCAGCGCCCCTGCAGGCTGTGACTATAACTACACCAAAGGGGAAGTGCCGACAGCTGAGAAGGTTGTTACTGGGTTTCTAGTTCTGTTGTTGCTGCCATAGTTGCTATTGTTTTTTTTTCCTTGTTATACATACTAGTAATGATCTGTTATTCCTTTTCCCATATCTTTGCCTGAAAGCCTCTAAATTTCGTAGTTATAATAATAATTTGAGGAGAGGGGGGTCATGTTCTCTATTCCAAGGGAGGTTCGCACCTTCCTTGGCAGACATCTCTTTCAAACCAAGACACTGGCTAAGACCCATGCTAAGTTTAGCCTCTCATAATTAAAGAATTTTTTTGTTCATGTGAAAGAAGACCCTGACTTCCCCACTGTTATCTGTAGAAGCTATTCAAGACTTAGATGTAATTAGCTAACGAATCTCCACTGCAAAAGCAGACAGAATTGCGCCAGCTTTACCAGTCCACCTTTTTTTTATTTGCAACTGCACCTTATCCGACAGCTTTAATGAGATAATTTAATAGGAAGACAGAACAATATACTCAGAATGTATTTGTTTACCAAATACACCTAAGAAAACTGTCACTACCCTGATAAAGCTCTGTTCATCTGTCCTGGTTTAGGGCAAATTTAGAAGGAGACATCCTAATGGGGTCCCTCTAGAAAGTAAATCCAAGCGGCCCCTCCAGCAACTGGTTAGGGAAAAGATTTCCTTGGAGAAGAGTGGAAAAAACTGTTTATTTAACAAGCAAAGTATTTGCAAGCATAAAAATTTAATAATATTAAGCAATAAAACCTCTCACTGTTATGAAGACATGGTAAATTCAGAAAGTGCCTCTTGTGGAGTATAGCTTGACTCTCTTAGTCTCTTATCAGTCCCTCCAGTGCTAGAAAAATGCCTTGGCTCAGGCCCAATGGCCCACAGGTGTGAACTCCTGGTGTTTTTCTGAGTTCTTCAGTCCAGAGCAGGATCGATCAGTTCCAAAAAGTAGAAAAGCCACAGTCTGGGGAACTTCTCTGCCTCAGCTAGCTAAAAAAACTAACTAAAAATCAAAGGAGAGCTCTGTCCCACTGTTTTGCAGACAACACTGTCCAAGAAGAGAAAAATGTGGGGGAACAAGTGCAGTTTCTGAAAACAAATTGCATGTCTCTTCTCTCCCCCTTCACTCTCAGAACCAGTTGTAAAGGTGCAGAACTTAATATCCAGCACAAAAAGAACAGACAATTGGGGATACAAGCATCATAAAGTTACCCCAGGACATTCCACCCTGTTGCAGCGTGGCAGTAGAAATGCTGCAACCTCCCCTGAAGAGTCTTCTTCAGAAGCTGCTCAGAGTAAAGCCACGAGAACAGTCATGTCAAATCCATGCACGCACACACACCACAAATAGCTCAGCAGAGGAAAAACAGGAAGGGTCTTTGTATGATGTATTCCAGCGAAGATTTATTGTATCCACCATGCCAAAGGGATCAGGGACAAAGACACAACCATGTGGTGTACACAGGCTTAAGTATGGGGTCAGCGGCCCATGATCTGAGGGCACAGGGGCAGTGCAAAGGGCAGGGCAAAGGGCAGCAACCAGTAGGGGGGATGAGGGATGAACAATTCAGGTGGGCAGAGTCAACTGGCCAATGGGGGAAGCAGTCTAATGTAGATTGGCAATAGTGCTGCAGAGCTCCATGGGGGAAGTCCTCTCTTTCAGCCTAGGTGGGGAAAAACTCTATGGTAGATCTTTCCAGGGAAAAGCCTGGTTTATTACGTTCCCACACACCCCCTTATCCCCATATCGTCAGCTTACTACCAAAAGTAATATATATTCTAACTCTGCTCACATCTATGTTTATACAT
>NW_005055264.1:3853-8676 GCF_000277835.1 Geospiza fortis
CCTCTGACATCACCACTGGGACTTTGTCTCCGACTGCTCTATGCAGGGGCTCAGACAGGGCAGGGCCTGCTCGGGTGGTGGAACCTCAGGTGTTAACTAACCAGGTAGACTTTGCTAGAGGCTGTTCCCAATTTTTGAAAGATCCCCCAGCCAATGCTTTCAAGGTGATTTTTAACAGTCCATTGTACCTGTCTACTTTGCCTGCAGCTGGTGCATGGTAGGGGTTATGGTACACCCACTCAATGCCATGTTCCCTAGGGGCTTCACCCGCTTGGTGTGCTTGATCGCAACACACGTCTCACAGTCATGGATAACCTGAGAAATACTGTCCATGGTGAGATCCACCCCTCGATCTCATGCCCACTTATAGGTGTCATCTCTACCCTGTTGACCTGAAGCATCATGGGCCCATCGAGCTAGGAACAACTTCCCCTTGTGTTGACAATCTAAGTCTATCTATGACACCTCTATCTTTGCAGCCTGATCTACCTACTCATTGTTTTGGTGCTCCTCATTATCTCTACTCTTGGGGACATAGGGGCCTACATGGCAGGCTTTCACAGATAGTTTCTCTACCCTGGTAGAGATGTGTTTCTACTCTTCTGCAGCGCAAAGTGGTTTTCCCCTACTCTGCCAATTTGTCCTTTTCCACTTCTCCAGCCTTCCCCACAGAGCATTGGCTACCATCCATGAAGCAGTGTGGAGGTAGAGCTTTGGCCACTTCTCTCTCTCAGCAATGTCCAGGGCCAGCTGAACAGCTTTGAGTTCAGCAAGTTGCCTTGATCCACCTTCGCCTTCAGTAGCTTGTGCAACCTGTCGGGTTGGGCACCATACAGCTGCTTTCCGCTTTCGTTTTATTCTTACAATGTGACAGGAAACATCAGTGAAAAGAGTGCAGCGTGTTTCTTCCCCTGGCAGTTGGTTGTACAGTGGTGCTTCTTCAGCATGTGTCACTTGTTCTTATTCTACTTCATCAGTGAGACCAAAGTTTTCACATTCGGTCCAATTTGTAATTATCTCCAAAGTCTGACGGCAATTCAGTTTTCCAATACGGATGTGCTGTGGGATGAGAGCAATCCACTTGGCTCCATGTAGCATTGGTGATGTGGTGGGTAGAGGGAACCTTTGTTTTGAACATTCACCCCAGCACCGGCAGTCAGGGTGCCAGGAGGAGTTGTGCTTCCGTGCCTATTACCTCTGAGGCGGCTTGGACTCCTTCACAGGCTGAAAAAAATTTCCTTCTCTGTTGGAGTGTAGTTGACTTCGGACCCTCTGTAGCTTTGACTCCAAAATCCTAATGGTCAGCCTCAAGTCTCCCCAGGCCCCTTCTGCCAAAGGCTCCAGGACAAGCCATGGTTCCCGGCTGCAGAGTAGAGCACGTTCTTCACCTCTGGTCCCGTCCTGACTGGGCCAACTGACTCGGCAAAGGGCTACTGCATGAGCAATCTCTTGCTTGATCTGGGCAAAGACTTGTTGCTGCTCAGGGCCCCAGTGGAAAGTGTTCTTCTTGCGGGTGAGCAGGTAGAGGGCTCACAATCTGACTGTACTTAGGAATATGCATTCTCCAAAAGCCTATGATGCCTAGGAAAGCTTGTGTTTCCTTCTTCTTGGTGAGTGGAGACACTGCTGTGATCTTGTTGATGACATCAGTGGGAATCTGATGCCATCTGTCTTGCCACTTTACTCTCAGGAACTGGATCTCTCATGCAGGTCCTTTGACTTTGCTCTTCTTGATGGCAAAACCAGCTTTCAGGGGAATGTGGATGATTTTCTCTCCTTTCTCAAACATATCTTTTGCCGTGTTCCCCCGCACAATGATGTCATCGATGTCCTGCAGATGTTCTGGAGCCTCACCCTTTTCTAGTGCAGTCTGAATCAGTCCATGGCAGATGGTAGGACTGCGATTCCACCCATGGGGCAATCAGTTCCAGGTATACTGCACTCCCCTCCACGTGAAGGCAAACTGAGGCTTGCATTCTGCTGCCAACGGAATGGAGAAAAATGCACTGGCAATGTCAGTAGTGGCGTACCACTTTGCTGCCTTGGACTCCAGCTTGTACTGGAGCTCTAACATAGTCCACAGTCAATCTCCATTCTGCTTCAGATTTGTGCACAGGCCAAATGGGATAGTTGAAGTGTGAATGGGTTTTGCTGACCACCCCTTGGCTCTCTTGCTCACGGATCATCTTGTGGATGGGAATCACAGCATCGAGTTCTGTACTGTCGGCGATGCGCTGTCAAAGTGGCAAATGGTACTCCCTGCTCTTCCCCCTTGTTCCAGATTGCAAGGCAAGATGCATTCTACTACCATCTGTATGGCAGTTGTCTTTTGTCAAGTGGGCAGTTTTCCTTATCTTTTCCACAGTCACTCCTCCCTCAGAAGGGACATCTGCTGATAATGGGCTATTGAATGTCACTGCATGACTGATAAGAACTATAGCATCCTATTGTGAGATGCTCCGCCCAGAAGGAGGAGCCAAGCATTTCTACCCAGGTATAATCTGGAGATTCTGGAATACCAGCAGGGCTTCTCCACTGGATTTCCCAGAGGAACAGCTGCCTCTTCCACTGGATCTTCAGAGGAAGACTACACCCTTCTACAGGATCCCTGCTCCAACAGAACCACACCTCACAATTCCAATTGGACTGCTACCAACACCCTGACCAATAGGGTTTCAGGTTGAGTTCTGACTCTGTCAGTGTCATTCTAGTGTACTGCATTTTTTATTTTATCTTTTTATTTTCTTCCCTATTAAAGAACTGTTATTCCTGCTCGCATATTTTTGCCTGAGAGCCCCTTAATTTAAAATTTATAACAATTCAGAGGGAGGGAGTTTACATTTTTCCATTTCAGGGGAGGTTCCTGCCTTCCTTAGCAGACCCTTGTCTTTCCAAACTAAGACCATTTCCTTGGAGAAAAGTGGAAAAAACTGTTTATTTAACAAAGTATACACAAGCTTAAAAAAATTGAATAATATTAAACAACAGAACCTCTCACTGTTCTGAAGACATGGCAAATTCAGAAAGTCCTTTTCATAGGGTGTAGCTCAGCTGTCTTAGTCTCTTATCAGTCCCTCTGGTGCTGGAAAATACCGCATCCTAGGCCCTGGTGGGCCACAGGTGTGAGCTCCTGGTGTTTTTCTGTGTTTTCAGTCCAGAGCAGGTTGAACAGTCCCAAGAAAAAGAAAAAAGCCACAGTCTGGGGAACTTCTCTGTCTCAGCGAGCTAAAAAACTAACTAAAAACAAAGGAGACCTCTCTCCCACATATCCGTGCTGCAGACAACCCTGTGTGAAGGATGAGGGGCAGCAAGTGCAGTTTCTGAAAACAAACTGTGTGGGGGCAGAACCCAATGCCGCAAATTCCTTCTTGGCCCAAATGGACATTGTATTGGCTAACTCGAAAGTAAGACCTTTGATTTGTTTTGTTATTTAGCTGCTGTGTTATGGGTGTCAATGCACAAATCTACTGGGCTAATGTTTATGACCCTCCAGTGCTGCCTTCCAGTAACCTGGTGGGACCCAGAAATTCCCATTCTTAATAACAACTCTAAAATACTAGGAGGGGAATGGCTGCCCTTGTCTTGGTCATTAATTATCAGGACAGATTTGCCATCAGTTGAAGGAAATCTAACTTTTGTAGCAGATTCTTGTCCCGTATGCTTAGCTTTTCCCAATGACAGCACTTGCACCCCTTTTACACTGCACATGCATTTGGTAAAAAAATCATACTGGCAAGAGAACAACCTCACAAGCAATTGAAATTCCAGGGGTTAATGCATCACACAACCCTCCCATATGTGAGCTTAGAGTCCTCTCACCCTTGGTGCATATTTATGGTCTCCATGCAGGATGGAAAACCCTGAGCAACATCAGATACACTCCCTTAATATATCAGTATCAGAATGTGACCCACAAGGCCATTTTATCTTTATCAATGTCAGACTTTATGCCAATGGCTCCATCTCAGGAAGCATTAGCTGGAGGAATGGAAGACTCTCAGGGTCTGTGTCCTGGGGTGATTTCATGACACACCGATCCATGATGCCAGTGGTGAATCCCCTCCTCACACAGTTCATTGGCGACTAATGCTTCCCTTCCTGCCTCCACAGATATGGGCTTTCAATTATTCTCGTGTCATTTACATATTGGATGAATGCCACTTATATTAAAACTCTTGACACCATGATCTGCACCACAAATTGTCGCAGACATCTCTTCACTAAAAATCCTCTCTTGCAGCTGCGTGTGTCGCTGAGCCCGGCACACTCCACAAAATGCGCGCCACAGCCTGGTTGGGCCAGCCGCGTGGCCACTTCAGCCTTTGCTCTGAGCGGGGAGTGACTGAGGCGAACGGCTAGCTAGGGGAGCTCCTTCACGGCACAGGTGAAGGACTGCGTCCCCCTGGAAGGCAGGAAAGCAGCAGCTAGCTAGCGAAGGCAGCAAGGACGAGGCAGAGAGGCAGCAGTTCATCGCAGCAGGGAGGGTTTATTTAGGAGAGGAAGGTATGGGTCAGGAGGGAGGCTGCAACGGACTGCCCCTGATCCGCCCCCAGGGGCGAGCAGTTATAGATTTCCCCGAAGGGAGGAGCGCGCCACAGCAAACAAATCATATTACAGAACAGAATGATGAGCATGAGACAATAACAAGCCTGCCCCGCCTGCACCAATCCCCCTCCACCCAGGGTAGAAGTTTCTGGGGCTGGGGAGTGGGCAGAAAAATGACAGGCAGGTGGGTTGCCAAAGTAACAGGGGAGGGGAAATCGAGATAATGAGAAAAACAAGGCGGGGATTATAGATGGACATGAAAATTGATACAAAAAGGC
>NW_005055264.1:8944-15004 GCF_000277835.1 Geospiza fortis
TTCTTTTCTTTTCTTTTCTTTTCTTTTCTTTTCTTTTCTTTTCTTTTCTTTTCTTTTCTTTTCTTTTCTTTTCTTTTCTTTTCTTTTCTTTTCTTTTCTTTTCTTTTCTTTTCTTTCCTTTTCTTAGCCTTTGGATGAAACCTTTCCTTCTATTTCTTTTCAGTATAGTTATAATATATATATATCATAAAATAATAAATCAAGCCTTCTGAACATAGAGTCAATGTTCTTGTCCCTTCGCCCAAGAACCCTTGTGACCACTGTCACAACACATCATTATGAATTTTTATTACAACAGATATGACAGATGAATCTTGTAATCAATCATATTGCAATGATGCGTTTAGGTTTTGCCTTTTTTTCTTTTATATGTTCTCTGTATTCTTCACACATGTATTTGTAACTGTCACCTATTGTATTAGCAGCTAGTTTTCCCAGTACTTTTCCATGGCCTTGCCCCAAGCAGAAAGACAAAACAAAGTCCAGAGCTCCAAGCCCTGGGGGGTACAAGTCTCTGCTATCTTGGTTCTTCCTGGGAACCAAGGCTGAGAATAACTCTTTGTGATACATTCTCATGGACAAAGTTCAACTAATGCTGAAGGAGGGGCTCCAGAGAAGGGACTTGACCTGGGGGAGAATTGCATAACCACTTGTTCTCCTAATTGGTGCCTTTTATCAATTATGCTAATTTCCTAAAACCTATAAAAATGTACTCACCTCTGGGGATGGTAGGCTTTTGTGGACACATCTTTCCATAACTGCCTCTTAAGGTCTCCAAATAAAGATCCCCTTTTATATTACCTCCTTACTAAAATTATCTCGAGTTTCGTTTCCAGGTTGGGAAAAAGGCAACAGCATCACAGCTGTCAACCCTACGTACACCTCCTGCATTGCCCCTGAAAATAAAACTGAAAGGAATTTTACTTCTCTAACCCCTATATCAGTGTGCAGAACTATGGATTCCTGTGAATCTTACACAGAAATGGGAAGAAGAATCAGGAGTCGTGTATCTAAAACACTTGTTTTTAAAGGAATACAAAGAAACTAATATTTATTGCTTGGTTTATTGCTTTTATCATATCTGTTATTATTATTTTAGCTTCATCTACTATTGCCATGGCTACTTTAATGGAATCAGTAAAAACAGCCCATAAAGTTAGTTCTGTAATGAGTTACAAATGCAGACAGTTGCAGCAGCGCTTGCCTTGCTGACAAGCGTCCCGGCTAGCAAGTAGCACTGCTAGCAGTCTGCCAGGGCACTGCCCCACCCACGGGAGCACTCAGCTCAAGGGGCAGCGCCTAAGGAGAGCCCCCACGTTATAGTGGACAGCCGTCTCCTTTGGACAGGCTTGGAGTCCGCTGCGGTCAACAAGAATAAGAAGCATCCCTTAATCTGTAGTGAAGTCCTGGTTTATTGTAATCCAAGGGGGTGCAACAGAAAAAGGGCCTCGAGGGGCAGGTGCAGGTGGGTTTTAAAGGGGTAGGGGAAGCACCCGTCCTCGGACAAATCAAATCACAGGTACATATGAATGACATAAAGGGAAAACCAACAGAAACTAAGTGAGGGAAGGAACCCAGCCTCTGAACCAATCACTCCAAGCTCTGAGGAGAAGGTTCCAGAGAAAAATGCGGGGTTAGAAAGTGATTGGCAGAGCACTGGGGGGAGAAAGCCAATTAAGTGTCATGGAAACCGGGGAGGGGTGCAGGAAGAACCAAGGGGAACCAATTAATTGTCATAGTAACCGAACGTCTGACAGGTACTGAACGTTGGAAAGCACGGGAAGGAGAACTTGGGACAGAACCATTAACAGAACATGAAAAGGGGGAATTGGAACAAACCATTGAACACTGAACATACCACAACAGACAGTAATTGATAAAAAAATACTGGCACACTTATATGCCCTTGAGGCTGCTCTGCTATGGGTAGAAGGAAAACAAGATACCCTAAATACTCAGTTACACCTTCACTGTGATTGGCAGCACACAGATGCTAACAGGTGTGTTACCCCCGTAGAATGGAATAGTTCTGAAACTTCTTGGGATAAGGTGAAGTCTCATCTAAAGGGGGCATTTTCTACAAATATGGATAAAAACATAAATGCATTAAGAGATAGCTTTAGAAAACAATCTCAAAACCTGCAAACCATGTCTGCACAGAGTTTGTATGACACAGTTGCTAGTGACTTTACCTGGCTTAATCCGAAAACTTGGTTTAGGGGACTCAATTTAAGCATATGTCTGTTTGGCACTTCGGGGATGGGTTTCTTATTCTCATTACAGGATTTCTCTGTCTCTGGAGACTGTTTCGAGTCAGCAAAAAGGTAGAAGCAAATGTGATGGCTGCTCTTGTGATCAATTACTCCTTAAACAAAGAAGAGGGAGATGTAGAAGCGGCTGGTCCTGGTCAGCTTTAACAAGCACCTTTTTCCCATGAGAAAGTACATACCAAAGATCATCTGCAACCATAAATACCTATGTGTAAATGTTTCAATTAAGCGGACCAAAACACTGAGCCGCTAAGACTGTGTGGCGTGTATGAGAGTGTCCGAGATAAAAGAGCAAGGAACATCAGCTCTGCCATTTATTTTCGGGATTGGTTAGTCTTCTACTCACTGGCTGCATAGTTTGATCCTAAACTTATACACTGAAAAAAACATATAAATACTGGTGTGTGCTTAATAAAGTGATTCTGTCAACTTAGAACAGGGTCTGTGTTTTTTCCAATCCCTACATTAGCAATGTCAATAGTAGCACCACTTTGCTGTCTTGGACTCCAGTTTGTATTGAAGTTCCAGCATGTCCAGCACAGCAGCACTCAGTGATGGTGTGACTTCATTTAGGCCATGATAGTCAACTGCCAGTCTCCATTCTCCATTACACTTACACACTGACCATATAGGGCTATTTAAGGGTGAGCAAGCCTTGCTGACCATCCCCTGGTTCTCCAGTTCACGGATCATCTTATCTATGGGAATCACTGAGTCTCGGTTTGTGCAGTATTGCCAACGATGCACTGTTGTGATGATTGGTACCTGTTGTTCTTTGACTCTTAGGAGTCCTATTGCAGAAGGGTCCTCTGAAAGACCAGGCAAGGTGTTCAACTGTCTAATGCCTTCTGTCTCAACAGCAGCTATCCCAAAAGCCCACCAAAGTCTTTCTGGGTCTTTAAAGTAATCAATACCAAGAATACACAGGGCCTCTGGACCAGTCAAAATAGGGTGTTTCTTCAGCTCTTTCCCAGTCAAGATCACCTCAACTTCCAACAGAGTCAACTGCTGAGATCCCCGTCACCCCAGCAATAGAAACCATTTCTGTCTCCACATGTCCTGATGGTATCAGACCACATTGTGCACCTGTGTCAACCAAAGCCTCGGATTTTTGTTGTTCTGATGTGCCAGGCCATCAGATCCACACAGTCCAGTAGACCCGATTTTCCCTGGCCTCTACCTTTCTAGAGGCAGGGCCCCTCTACTTCTGACTATTTTTCCCTCTCTGGGCATATATTCTGGAGGTCCCTTCAAGGAGATCAGACATGTCATCCTCCCTTCTGATATGCCTAGCAGCTTGGTCAAGGGAAACTGGAGCTACATTCATTCTTGTAGATCTCCCTCTGTTAGTAGTTTCCTCCTTTAGCTTACAAACCTGTGCTGCTAGGACAGAAGTGGATTTTCTATCCCATTTTCTCATGTCGTCCCCATGCTCAGACAGGAAGAATCACAGGTCAGTTTTTGGGGTATATGGCCTCTTCCTAGCTGGGAGATGTCTGCTTTGATAACAGGGGCTCTGGTCTGTAGTGACAAGACTTAAAGAAGGCCCTCTAAGCTCCTTGCTGAGTTTCTGATGGGTCTCCAATCCTGTCTTCCCATTTCCACATGTGCTTGTGTTGGAGTTAAGGAGTTCTCCTTTTGTTTCTTTCTCTTAGAGAATTCTCTGCCATTTTTTGTTGCTAGCTGTGAGAAACAGAGCTCACTCTCTGAAATTTTAAAAGTTTAATAAGGGATAAAGGGAACAATATCCAGCACTAGGGTGTTTGGCAATATGCCAAAAACAAACCGTTAGCTTGAAACAATGTTCTTATATATGGTTATATTTTATGAGTTACATGCATATTCATGAGAGTTTACACATATTCAAACATTGTTGTGAGTTTAGATGTTCTCTGAATTATTTTGCTTGATTTTAACTTTTGACTTGTCTTCATGCTATCTTATAGATTAAATCAATATATTTTATTTCTTCTCGTGGTTCTATCCTGTTGCTTTTACACTCCCTGATAATGAAGAGTCAATAAATTCTTCCCTTGGTGTTCTGGTTTTTGTCACTACTGTGAGAAATGATACTCACTTTCAAAAAATTTAAAAGGTTTATTAAAACTCTATCAAAAATATAACAGAAGACTGAATAGAGAAAATATTATGGCGCCAGGAGCAGAGGATTTTTCCCACCATGTGCTCATCCACACAAGGGAGGTTTCACCTTTTAACCCTTTAGCCCCTCCCAAAGTTCTGTCCATTGACTCCTTCACTGTCCAGTGGTGGAATTTACTTCCTTAAATCTTGATTGGTGGTAAGATGGCGCCATAGTAACAAGCCGACCCTCCCAAATGTCCCAAACCCAGGCCATCCCCTGATAACAACACAAGGTGGGTAAAACATAACTATAAGTCTATAAAACTTCTCCCAACATATATACGTGATATTTGCCTTTTAATTGTGAGAGTCAACCATCACATTACTCATCTATCAACTACTATCTTATTTGAATGATATGATAGTCCACAAATGTGAGAAAACACATAATTATTTTACACTATTGTCTGAATTAGTTACATGAATAAAAGCATTTTAACATTACATAGTCTCTATCTTAATATTATGCTAAGGCCTAAGATATAATATGTTTATTACACTAATATAAGCTATATTGTGCATACATAAGCTGACAGATTATGCTATAGCAAAAAGCAATTAAAAGGAATAACAATTGTACTATATCAAAATTTTGGTGATCAATAATAACTTGTGAAAGCCAATACATAAATGTGAAAGCCAATAATCATATTTGTAATTTATAACAATTTTCCTCCTTTGCTTTTTTCTTACTTTATTTGGCTTGAGCTTAAACTTTTTGTATTAGACACAGAAAGAAAAAGAAGGGAAGAAAGGAGAATAAAATTGAAAAAGAAGTATTCATGGGGGTGAGGGACAGAGAGAGTGACAGGGGTTAGGTGGAAGTATATCACTCCTCCGCAGGTTCTAATGATGTCTCATTGTTTTCTTTTACTTGTTTCTTTTAAGTGGGAACGCCTGGGTGTCTCCCTTGTAGGGGGTCAGTTTGACATTGTCTTTTGCAACACTGTGGATCTATTGCACTATGCTGCAGTGCTCTCCCTGGGGACCCTTTTGCGGACGGCCTTTGATGGGTCATGACACCCCCTTCTACTGTGGATAAGGTTGTTTTTTTTCTTCGGGTGAAGGGATTCTTCAGCTGAGCTTTTCTGCGCGGTGGAGGATGGGTGCTCATGCACCTCTGATCAGAGGCTTTTCAATACGCATCTAAAGCCTCCCTCTCTTCTTTACCTTTTGGTGTGAGGGTCTGTGCAAGTTTGCCAGCTGATAGCCTTGGGGCTGTCATTTCTTCCCTGAAGGTGCTAAGCTTGTGTTTCATCAATGTTCACATCTTGAGTTGTTACTTTATCTTATCTTCATCAGCAAAGAGTGTAGGGCTTTTCAGAGCCTTATTTAGGGTGTGGTGGTCATCTTTGCAACTTTTGTAACACAGTTCTGCCATAATAGGGAAAAGTCTTTCCATGAAAATGTTTAATTCATAAACTATAATATTTCAGTCTCTGACAGTACAACCTGACGTTGTGTCCTGGTCGCAGGAAGCAATCGGCACGTTTGCCAGGAGGGGCCATGCCCTGCCTCTGCCGCTGGCAAGCTGGATTGCGGTATGGACACTTGCTGGGATCCTAAACCACCAGAGGCGGACGATAAATGTGGACGCAACGCTGAAGGATCGAGGTAAAGGAAAAAGGAAGGACTCTCTGCTTGCTTC
>NW_005055265.1:0-269 GCF_000277835.1 Geospiza fortis
GTGGCAGTGGCTGGGCCCGGCGCAGGGGCTGCCTATTGCCAGTTCATGGACATGCTGTTCCCCGGCTGCGTGCACCTGCGCAAGGTGAAGTTCCAGGCCAAGCTGGAGCACGAGTACATCCACAACTTCAAGGTGCTGCAGGCCGCCTTCAAGAAGATGGGAGTGGACAAAGTAGGTGCCCGGGGACAGCGGGGGCTGTCACCCCGTGGGAGGTGACCCCCGCTGGGGTCCGTGCTGCCCCGTGTCCCTGCTGAGCCCCCGTGTGCCCC
>NW_005055265.1:2905-4106 GCF_000277835.1 Geospiza fortis
AATTTGCATGGCCCCACCTCGTCCCCCGAATGCACCGCCCCTTGTCCAGCTTTGATTTGCATGGCCACGCCCCTTCCCCAAACCCCGCCTCGTGTTAGCGCCCTCTGGCGGCGCGGCGGAGCGCCCCCCGCCCGGCCCGGGCGCGTCCGGATCCTCCCAACGGAACCGGACCCGGAACGGAACCGAATCCCGAACGGAAGCGGACCCGGAACAGAACCGCATCCCGAACGGAACCAGACCCGGAACAGAACCGCATCCCGAACGGAACCAGACCCCAAACGGATCCAGTACCCGCATGGAGCCAGAGCCGGCACGGGAAGCAGGCGCGGCGCTGTCCCACACGCTGCTGCTCGCGCTCCGTGCCAGCTCTGGGATGGAAACTCCGGGAAGGACTCGGGGGGCGCGGAGGATGGGGATTGCCCAGGGGGTGCCCGCAGCCACGGGAGGGAGCGCGAGGGAGCGAGAAGAGCCTCAAGGCATGAACAAATCCGTGCCAGGGACAGAAATGACCAAATCCGTGCCAGGGCAGAAATGACCAAATCTGTGCCAGGGCAGAAATGACCAAATCTGTGCCAGGGCAGAAATGACCAAATCTGTGCCAGGGCAGAAATGACCAAATCTGTGCCAGGGCAGAAATGAACAAATCTGTGCCAGGGACAGAAATGCCCAAATCTGTGCCAGGGCAGTGCAGGGGCAGAGGGCGAGCCCTGAGCAGGGACAGCTCCTGACAAAACTGTGTAAGGGACAGAAATGCCCAAATCTGTGTAAGGGACAGAAATGCCCAAATCTGTGCCAGGGACAGAAATGACCAAATCCGTGCCAGGGACAGAAATGCCCAAATCTGTGCCAGGGACAGAAATGACCAAATCTGTGAGAAATGAACGAATCTGTGCTAGGGGCAGAAATGCCCAAATCTGTGCTAGGGGCAGAAATGACCAAATCCGTGCCAGGGCAGAAATGCCCAAATCTGTGCTAGGGGCAGAAATGACCAAATCTGTGTCAGGGACAGAAATGACCAAATCTGTGCTAGGGACAGAAATGAACAAATCTGTGCTAGGGGCAGAAATGACCAAATCCGTGCCAGGGCAGAAATGACCAAATCTGTGTAAGGGACAGAAATGACCAAATCTGTGCCAGGGCAGAAATGCCCAAATCCGTGCCAGGGCAGAAATGACCCAAATCTGTGTAAGGGACAGAAATG
>NW_005055265.1:4427-6591 GCF_000277835.1 Geospiza fortis
AGGAAATCCCTCAGGGCAGGAAATCCCTCAGGGCAGGAAATCCTCAGAGAAGGAAATCCCTCAGGGCAGGAAATCCCTCGGACATCCCATGGAATTCGGGACTGGGAATGCAGAATGACCCCATCGCTTTCTCCACGTGCCCGAGTGCCCTTTGCCACTGCTCGGGCAGGGTTTGCTGTGCAAAATGCACAATTAACCTTTCCAAAGTAAATGCACAATTAACTTCCCAAAGGGCTCTGGGCAGTTTGCACGTTCCCCTGCAAAAGGGATGGAAAGTGCAGCTCTGCCCATTCACCCAGGGACAGTTTAGGGTTTCTCTTTGAGCGAGGTCTTATGAGCTCTCAGAGAATTTATTACACTTGAGATAGCTCAGCTGCCCTGAACGGCATAAAATCAGCAGGATGGCTTCCGAGGTAGTGCTGGAAACAGGAAAGGTTTAAATAAAGGGCAAAATAACAAAGCTCTTAGAGAGAGAAAAACTGAGCCAGGGCAAGAGGTTCTTACTCCTGCTAAAACACCCCACAAAAGCAATTATTTCCTTTGTTTTCTTGATTTTCTCCTGAATTACCTGAGTGAGATTTTTTAGCCTTTGTCTGATTAGGTAACCTTAGGTTTGAGGTGAGGTCTTAAAGGTCCCATGAGGTGTCTTTTTACCAAAGTGGGGAGAGAAACTTCTGGGCTTTTTGCCTTTTTAAACGGACAAAGAATGATTTAGCCACTCCCTCAACAGAGAGCACATTCCTGCATTTGGGTGCCCTCACACCTCTGCTTTGGGCTCGGGGGACCCTGGGGCGAGAGAGAAACGAGAGCCCCCCAGAAGCTGAGCTGCAGCCGGGAGCCCAAGGGTGAGAAAAGACCAACCCCGATGGAACGAGAGCCCCAGCGAGGCCTCGGGGTCTCGGCTGCTCCCAGTGACCCCGAGATGGGTTCAAGTCGCTTTTCCCAGCCCGCTGCTCCAAGAAGGAGTCACAGCTCTTCATGTCTCGGTCTCAAGGGTGTTTCTTGTTCCTTATCTATAAAATTCTTTCTCCTGACCAGCCGAGGTCTGTCCAGCAGGACAGCCCAAGGCACTCTGCCTGCCCCGGGGCTGTTTTATCTTTTTGTACTGAAAACTACGTGTACAATAATTACAATTACTGCCCAGTACCTGTCACCTGTGTTAGACAGTGAGCTTCTACTCTACACCCATCCCAAAGTGCCACCAGCACAGCAGAAGATGGAGGCCAAGAAGAAGAAGAAGAAGGAGAAAGGCTGGACAGACCCAGATTCCTCCATCTTGCCCCCTGAGCCCCCATTCTAAAACCCCAAAATCGATTTTTCACCCCGTGATAAATTCACTATCATTCCACTTTACCTGTCGTGGCTTGTCATCCTCCATGTAAGGCTGGTGATTGTTTTTTCCAGGGGCTGAATCAAAGGCCCAGGGCTCCTGGGCTCTGTGCCGCGGTCCCTGCGCCCCCTGGGCAGGGGCTCGAGCCCTCCCGAGGCATTTCCTGGGTTCCCACAGCCCGGCCGTGTGAAAAGGCTCTTTTGTACAGGCTGGGTTATTGCCGGCTCCAATTTACCCTGCAATGCCCCCAGAGGCAGCCTGAGCCGTCGGGAGGGACGGGGCAGGGCCACGGGGCAGTCACAGCTCGTCCCTGAGAGCAGCGGTGCGTTTGTCTTTGCAAACCAACTCTGGCTCTGCTGGGAGCTGAAACCAGCGCTGGCAGATGAGAGAAACAATGGGAAGGGTTCCACTCATCGATGGATGGAAAAAGAGATTTGCTTTTACAAATAAACTTTGGGTTTGCTGATGCGAAAAACGCCAGTCACTTGTTTTTAAAATTTTAAAACTTTATTGATAATAAAACGGTTATAAAAATAGTGACACAATTAGAGTAATCATAATTTGGACAATTTGAGACAATAGAAACAAAGAGTTATGGACATCCAGGTACCTTTTTCTGGGCAGCACAAGCCCAAAAAGGACACATATTAACAAAGGATTAATCCTTAAAAACAATTTCATATTCATACAGCTCATCCATGATGCATAAATTCCATTCAAACACAGGATTCTGTCTGGGCAGTGTCAGCTTCTTCCTCTGAATCCTGACGGCATCTCCAGGACTGAGCAGGTGGGAAGAAGTTCGTTTCTTCTGATAAGGGAGCAATAAATTCT
>NW_005055265.1:7498-9796 GCF_000277835.1 Geospiza fortis
CGCTCACCTCAGCTCTGGGCAGAGCCCCGAGGGCACAGCCAGCGCAGGGAGGGCGCTGTGAGACACAGGTTCACTCTCCTATGAAAATTTTTAAAGTGTAATAAAGGACAATAGGAGGTAGATACCATAAAGCAGAGGTTATTACAGCCGGGTGCATTGTGGCACTCGGCCAAGAGCACCCTGTTATCTTCGGGGCTGCCCCTTAAATACCTTTTAATTACATCAGCCTGTTGCATACCTATAGCTCTTATTCATATCCATAAACTAATTTACGTTTTCCAGGAACTATTTTACAGGCCCCTCCTCTGAGCTGCCTTTTTAGAGCGCGTGTGTTTCTTGGCTGTGGTTTTGGCTCCTTCTTATCTCTTTCAGTTTGGGCTTTGGTCCATGATGTCCTCAGACGGTGAGTGCTGATGGTTGGCAGATCTGTATCAGGTGTGCTCATCCTGTGTTCGTTGGACGTTATCCCAGCCCAGCAGGCATTTTAACACAAGCACACTGATATCAGCTATTTCACTACTATGTCTAAGCTTAATTAACAACAGAAGTTGTTAATTAAAAACTATAACAAAGTTACTTTAACACTACCCCTATAAACTAATTTTAATATTTGCAGATAGCCAGCATTCTAATCCATATCTATAGCAGTGGGAATTTGCACAGCCCCCCTCCCGTGGGTCCCGCCCCACACCCACCTTTCCCGGGAAGGAAGCAGACGGACACACAGCGAGGACCTGCAGCTTTATTGAGCCCCGGAGCCTCCCTGGGCAGGCACGGCGCCCTGCCCCGCTCAGGGGCTCTTGGCCTTCCTCCGCTGGGTGCCCCACAGCAGCAGGGACAGGGACACGGTGGCGCTGCCCAGGATTCCTCCGAAGAGAAGCAGGGGGAAGGTGTCCTGCCAGGACAGGAGTGAGCACCAGGGCAGGCAGCCCTGCGCTGCAGGCAGGGCCCAGCCAGGGCCAGGGGCAGCCCCACAGCACTCACCTCACGCAGGCACCTGTAGCCATGGAAGGGACCCTCACAGAGGCACTGCACGAGGCCGGGGCCGTCGGGGGCACACACAGAGTTTTCAGGGCATGGCCAGGCTGGCAGAGCAGAGCAGAGCAGGGCATCAGGGCATAGGCCAAACCCCGGTGCCAGCCCCATGCACCCAGTGCCAGCCCCGCACCGTACCGAGCTGCTCGGAGCTGTTGCAGGGGTTCCTCTGTCCCTGGCACAGCCGGCTGCTCCTGTCCACTGTCACGTCCTGCCAGGCGTCACTCCCACCGGGACACTCCAGCGCCGGCGGCACCGTGCTGCGGGCACAGCTCAGCATGGGCACAGCTCAGCCCAGCACCGCACTGCGGGCACAGCTCAGCATGGGCACAGCTCAGCCCAGCACCGCACTGCGGGCACAGCTCAGCATGGGCACAGCTCAGCCCAGCACCGCACTGCGGGCACAGCTCAGCATGGGCACAGCTCAGCACGGGCACAGCTCAGGCCAGCACCGCACTGCAGGCACAGCTCAGCATGGGCACAGCTCAGCACGGGCACAGCTCAGCACGGGCACAGCTCAGGCCAGCACCGCACTGCGGGCACAGCTCAGCACGGGCACCACAGGAACCCCCAGCCCCGCTCCCCCAGCACTCACAGGCTCTGCAGGCGGGTGAAGCCCCGGAAGGAAGCACTGGGGACAGCTGTCAGCGGGTTCTCAGTCAGGTCCCTGCGAGCACACGGAGCTTCAGTGCCATCCTGCACCCCAGCCCGGCAGGCATTGGGGGTACCCCTGGCACCGCACTGAACTCAGGTGGTGCCCACGCCCCCAGCACCCCCCTGCACACCCTGGGAGTGCAGCCCTGCAGCCTCACAGGGCTCAAAGGTCTCTGCAGGGCTGCTGAGGGAGCGCTTGCTCATTAACAAAAGCACTGACAAGCTGAGGTGTCACGGTGACCTGAGGGCCAGCACGGCTCACTGGGCTCATCTGGGCGCTGAGCCCTGGACGTGACACCTCCCTGACTCCTGTCTCCCCAACCCGGGGATGAGGACACGGTGGGACTGTGGCAAAAGCCAAGATGTGACCATGTGGCTCATCTCTCCTGTGCCAGCACAGGCCCCCACTGGCTGTCCTGTGACAGTGGGCACCATGACAGCTCCAGAAGGATTTGTCCCTTGCTCCTGCTGAGGCTGCCTGGACAGACGGGTCCCAGCGCCCCCCGTTCAAAACCGGGGTCACACCCGGTTTGGTGACACCCTGTGGACTGTCACTGGCAGCCATGAGGGCAGGGAGCAGCCAGTGCCCCTGGGAGCAGCAGGGGACGG
>NW_005055265.1:14055-14961 GCF_000277835.1 Geospiza fortis
GCGGGAGTTCCTGCTGGCCAACCGTGACATGGGCTGCCTGCCCGTGGCCCTGTCCCTGCTCGCCTCCTTCCAGTCGGCCGTGGCCATCCTGGGCGTGCCCGCTGAGATCTTTCGCTTCGGCACCGAGTACTGGTTCCTGGGCTGCTCCTACTTCCTGGGGCTGCTCATCCCCGCGCACATCTTCATCCCCGTCTTCTACCGCCTGCGCATCACCAGCACCTACGAGGTGGGCAGGGACACGGGAGGGCGGGGGGGACACGAGGGGGCCAGAAGGGACATGATGTGAGCAGAAGGGACACAGGAGGGCAGGGGGGACATGGGGAAGGCACAGGGGGGACACTGGAGGGGAGGGGGGACACAGGGAGGGCAGGGGGCTGTGGGGAGCACAGAGCAGCCTGCAGTCAGGGGCCCTGACCTCTCTCCTGGCAGTACCTGGAGCTGCGCTTCAACAAGACCGTGCGGGTGCTCGGCACCATCACCTTCATCTTCCAGATGGTGAGTGGGGCCGGGGCCGTGGGGCTGCAGGTTTGGGGGGCTGGGCACAGCTCAGCACTGCTCTCCCTCCCCGCAGGTCATCTACATGGGCGTGGTGCTCTACGCTCCTGCCCTGGCCCTCAACGCAGGTATGATGGGGACAGGTGTGGGGCCGTGCCGGGGGGTGCTGCCCCTCACCCCAGTAATGTCCTCTGCCACCTCCAGTGACGGGCTTTGACCTCTGGAGCGCGGTGCTGACCATGGGGCTGGTCTGCACCCTCTACACTACACTGGTGAGTCCCTGCTGCAGGTCCCTGTGCCCTGCTGTGCCAGGTGAGCGCTGCCACCCCGCGCTGACGGCTCCTGTGTCCCCACAGGGTGGCCTGAAGGCTGTCATCTGGACGGACGTGTTCCAGACGCTGGTCATGGTGG
>NW_005055266.1:0-216 GCF_000277835.1 Geospiza fortis
GGAGAGTGTTCCCTCCAGACTACTTTACCTTGCCTGTTCACGAGTCTGCCGATCGAAATTCATCGACTTTTGAAATAGAAGAGTCCTCCAGGAGCTCAGGGGAGCAGCAGCCCTCCTGCTGAGGCACAGCCTGGGGCGAAAGTGGTCAGTGGCCCAAATGTGTGCTTTGGAAATCAGAGCTGGGCTCCTAAATCCCATTGCAAGTCTCTGTAATAG
>NW_005055266.1:2354-10078 GCF_000277835.1 Geospiza fortis
AGGCAAAGATATGGAAAGAGATATATCAGTTCTTTACTAGAATATGCATATACATATATATATATATATATATATACGTAGGTGAAGAAGAGATAACAACCAGCAGCGCCCCCAAAGCAACGCCAGACTCTTCCCACCCGTTGAGCAGTTCTGCCTTTGCTGCAGTTCTGACCACACCCGGCAGAGGGCGCTGTGAGCTGAGGTGAGGCAGAGTAACGGCAGCCTCGGGGACACAGGGAAGCTGGGGCTCTGCTTTTCCCAGCTTCTCACCTGCCTCTTGCAGTATCCTGGCAATGGCAGCTCTGCTGTGGTTCCAGTCAAGCAGCCCCTGGGGCTCCCTCTCTCCAGAGAGAGAGAGAATAGTTGGGGTAGTCCTGTTTCCCCTCAAGCACCCACACAGATGGTGAGGATCTCCCTTGGTTGATGGTGTGTGTTGAAAGGTCTCTGTCAGCCAGCAGCTTCTGCAAGCAATGCGTTTAAGGATGGGTGGAAAGGAGAATCCTGAAGCAGTGCCAGGTCCAGCAGGAAAAACTGCCCAAAGTGCCCTGCTCCTAGCATGGTCAGCTGGTTCTTCCCTCAGCAAGCCAGTGCCCAACCCTGCCCTCCCTCCCTGGAAGCTTCCAGTGGAATGGGAGAGTCATTTGCCAGTTCTTTTGCATCTCAATTGCCCCACTGGCATCAACTGCCCTCTCCTCTCCACATCTCCCTTTTCAGGTAACTAGGGGTGTACCCCTCATTTGGCCCCAGGGGCTCCCCAGATGAGGGAAAACCTCCTTTAATAGTTCTGTGCCAGGATTGAGAGATGCACGGGACTTTTTTTGGTCTTCAGGTTGCTGTTTATTGTTATCAGAAACTTGGCACGCCATCTGCTGCAGACTTAGCACGCTAGAAAGTTCAGCAAAAATGGTCACAACATGTACTGTTTCAAGGTCTTTTAAAGCTGTTTTAGCCAATTAACTCTTAAAATGTACTTTATTTCTACCTTTCTACCAATAACTAATCCTTTGTCTGTCCAGGTAATCTCTGCACTGCAGCTTCCCACAGCAAATCACCCTCTGCCACCAACACTGCAGAAAATGGAGTAGATGAAGAAGAAGCTCAGACAATGCTCAAAATCCTCCATCTTGCTTCCTATCTACCTCCATACTAAAATCCCAAAACTCTAAATTTCTCACCCTGTGACAAACCACACTATTCTTTTTTGTCTATTTCACACACTTGTGGACTCCAATCCATCCCAAGTCTTGGAAGCCTTCTCCATGGGCAAAGGTTAAAAGCAGTGCTTCCCTGGGGGCCAGGACCCCTCAGGGCTGGCAGAGAAATACTCCCTGTGCCCTGGGTTCCAACACCTCCCCCTTCTGATTGAACCAAAACCATGACCCATTCTCTTCCCCGAGTTTGGCCACTCCATCCTCCAATGGTTGTATGCTTTCATGAAGAGATTTTGAATGATCAGATAAATCATACAACACATTCCTTCAAATTTCTTACATCCATGTCTGTGCACTAGCAAAAGATAATCAATTGCTGCTCTGTTTTGCAGAGTCCCCTGTCTCACACCTTGAACATCATTAACAAATTGCTCAGTGCAAGAGAGTTAGCACAAGAGTGCTTGCTCAGCCAACACACCATTTGATCCAATTGCTTCAAGGCTGCTCCCGCAGCTGCCTGTGGCAGAAGGAGAGCTGTTATAAATCTTTGGCCTTTCTTCCATGTGCTAAAGCTATCATCACAATTGGGATCATACTGATTAACAGATCCTTTCCCTCTATGCCTTTGCTCTCTTATCATTGTCATATTGGATGTCAGTAAAGAAGGTCTCCCAATGCTGCATGGACTGCCTTTGACATTTGAATGGATCGCGGGCCAAATTCTGTCCCCACAAATGAAGAAGATTCCTTGTGGTAATTGCAATGGAATCTGGTTGGAGTGACCATCACTCCTGTGAAATTGCATCAACATGTTGCATTTCTATATATAATGTGATTTGGGGTTACATCTGTCATTTTGTTTTTACTTTGTTTTGACCCAGGAAGACCAAATACTACACAAAATTCCATCTTCACTGAGCCAAGAATTTCCAGTTCTTGATGTTCATAAGGAGCCTCAGGAAGAAATTTGGTCCAAACACCCCAACCGTCCACTGAATTCAAAAGGAATCATGACAGTTTCAAAGGGATATTTTCTGGAATTGCCCATTTGTCTACTGGCAAACCAACCAAATATGCTGAGAATGGCTTCCTCAGCCTTGAGTGAGTCAAGAAAATGGGGTCCAGGTCTGACACATCGGCCAGAGTTTCTCAGACATTTTCCCTTGGTTGACTCACAGGCAAGGCCACATTGCTTAAGACAGCCAGTGAGATCATAAGGCACAAGCATAATATCTGATCAAGCTTCATGCTCAACGGCCTTATCTCTTGCAAGAATCCCCAAACCTCAACATGACCCTCCCTCACAAAACCCAGTCCACAATTTTTGCACACAAGATGAAAAGATGACTGATGTCTGTGATGTCAACCGCAGTCTTGACACTGGTTCATGTCTGCGTGCTTGCTTCTCTGTTCCCAGGTTTGTTGCCTGCTTGTTTCGGGACTCGAAAGGGTTTCATGTGTTTTACTGGAATCCACTTCAGTCCTGCACCTGTGGAGACACAAGCATACCCTTTGACCCAGGTTATTAGCTGGAATGAGCCTTCAATCTGCCCTGTCTGTAGATTTCTGATCAAAACTAAAGGATTTTCCCTTAGTGTCACCAGGGTGCTGTTCAAAAAATGCCTGATGATTGGTGGAGTAGGTTCTGCAAAGCTGTTCAAGAAGTTTAGAACACACAAAGCTTTGTTCAACCACATCTGAGGCATGGCCTCTGCATCCCCCCTTTTCTGTTTATCCAAAAGGGATTTTAAAGTGTGGTGTGTCCTTTCAGTGATGGCCTGGCTCATAAGAGAATGAGGGATGCCGAAACTACGACAAACACCCCAATTTTTAAGAATGTGCCAAGGGTGTGTCCCCTGTAAGTTGGGCCATTGTCTGTTTTTATTTGTTGAGGAACACCCAATGATCCAAATGCCTGCAAAAAGTGCTGACATGCATGCCTTGCTGTTTCGCCTGCATGCAGGGAGGCAAAGACTGCTCCTGAGAAGGTGTCCACTGACACATGAACATTTTTGAGTCTCCCAAAAGGCAGGTATTTTGTGACATCTGTTTGCCACAACTGCAGACTTTGCAATCCTCTTGGATTGACTGCTCTGTAGTGACAGGAGGTTGCACAAGCTGACAATCAGGGCAAGTACTTATGATGGTTTTCTCTTGGTCTTTGGAAATGTCAAATGTCCACTTGTGTGTTTTGATGAAAAAATGCATGACTCAGTTTTGCCTGTTCAAAAATGTTTGCCAAGGTGTTTGAAATTTTCCTGGTCAATTCATCTGCTTGTGCATTTCCTTCCACTAAAAATCCTGGAAGTGAAGAGTGTGCCCTGATGTGGGGGAGAAAGTATTTGTGTTTTCTCTGCTATAACATTTTCTGCATACCTACAAGATAGCAATACAAATCCTCACTATCAACCTCTTTCAAAAGTGACCCTTTTATTATTTTGACTACATTGGCTACATAAGCTGAATCTGTAATTAGATTGAGAGGTTCTTGAAACAATTGAAATGCTCCGACCACTGCTGCTAATTCTACAATTTGAGGTGACCCCTGTATTGTTTGAATGTCTGATTCCCACTTTTTTGTGGTTGCGTTCTGCCAAGTTATTACTGATTTATGTGTTTTTCCTGAACCATCAGTGAATAATGTCATTATATGCAATGGTACTTTGCTTATCATGGGTTTTTCTCTGAAGCTCAATATTGTTTGCAGCAGCTTGTGGCTCAGGAAATTAATTGAACAAACAGCTGAGTAATTTAACAATGCAATTTGCAAATCCTCTGATCTTTGCAATGCCCAATCAAAATATTCTTTTTTCCAAGGCAGGTAAATTGTTGCAAAATCTTTGCCTGCCATTGCTAATCGGAGCTGCTGTCTGTGATTATAATCTGGGCTGTCATTTCTAATGTGGTAAAAATCATTCTGGGAGATCTGTAGGGTAAAAAAATACATTCTATTGTCAACAAAGGGTCCTTTTTTGATGAGCCCCATTGAAATATGAGACCATGCAGTTGTATTTTTTCTCCCAAGACTGCAAGGAAAAATGGTTGTGTCATTACAAAACTATGTGCTTCTCTCTGTTGAAGAGCTTCAGCAATCTTCTTAAGGGCATCTTGAGCCTCAGGCGTGAGAGTTCTGGGGGATTTGACATTACAGTCCTCTCTCAACAGATTGAAAAGCAGTAAAAGTTCGTCATTTGTGATCCCCAAAATTGGCCTGATCCAGTTGATCTCTCCCAAAAGTTGCTGTAGGTCCCATAGATTATTGACTTGAGTCCTGACTTGTATCTTCTGTGGTCTTATTGTTTGTTCTGTGATTTTCCATCCATGGTGAGACTTCCTGGATTTTTGATGTGGAAACTTCCAGCATTCTGGACTTCTGGAATCACGCTGCCACAAGCCTCTCTCTAGTCTTGATGCGTTGGTGCTGCAATGAACAGATAATCCATATAATGAATGATCATCACCTGTGGATGTTTTTTCCGCACCGAAGACAAGGTTTGTGCCACAAACCATTGGCAAATTGTTGGCAAATTTTTGAGGCCTTGTGGAAGAACAACCCAATGATATCTTTGCAAAGGTTCCTGTCTGTTAATGCTGTTGGGACAGAAAATGCAAATCAAGGAGCATCTTTCAGATGAAGTACAATGTTGAAGAAAATATCCTTGAGGTCGATGATGTCAAGTGGCCAATCTCTTGAAATCATCGAGAGAGATGGAAGTCCAAGTTGAAGTGGTCCCATCTCTTCAATGACATTGGCCAGTTCTTTTGCATCTCAATTGCCCCACAGGCAATTCATTCTCCACATCAAGTGCCCTCTCCTCACCACATCCCCATTTTCAGGTAACAAATGAGAGAAAATTCACCAAAAAAAACCACCCCAAACACACAACTTTTTCCACCCTGAATTTTTTCCCATACCAACCCATACCAACATGTTACATCAAACTTTGACTTTTAAACTACATCCATCCATGTATTATCCCAATTATATACATACATGCGGATATGGATACAGGCACAATGTTTTGGGCAATTCACCCCAAAAACAAGGTGCCCTGGAGATATCCATTTGGTTTATCCATCTTTCTGCATCACCCACCATGTCCAATCCAGTCCCACGCATGGATGGGTTTATCTTTGCTAGAGGCACAATTAATCCCAACAGTCTTTCCCAGCACACCTCTCATGTGCACCACCAGAACTTTGTCTCCACGCGCTGTGCACAGGGGTTTGCATTGGGCATGGCCAGCTCGGCTGGTGGAATCTCTGCTATTAACTAACCACGTAGCCTTTGCTAAATGCAGCTCCCACTGCTTGAGGGTCCCATCCCCCCATTGCCTTCAATGTGTTTTTGAAGAGTTCATTGCACTGCTGACCTTTCCTGGCCGCTGCTGCACAGTAGGGAATGTGATTTACCCACTCAATGCCAGGTTCTCTAGCCCAGGTGTTGATAAGGCTGTCCTTGAGATGAGTCCCTTTGTTGGACTCAATTCTCTCACAGGTACCATGCCTCCAAAGGACCTGCTTTTCAAGGCCCAGCATGGTGTTCTGGGCAGTGCCACGAGGCACAGGGTAGGTCTCCAACCAGCCAGTGGTGGCTTCTACCATTGGGAGCATGTAGCACTTGCCTTGGCGCGTTTGAGGCAGCGTGATGTAGTCAATCTGCCAGGCCTCGCCATACTTCTGTTTGAACCATGGCCCCCATACCACAGGGGCTTCACCCGCTTAGCTTGCTTGATGGCAGCTCACGTCTCACAATCATGGATAACCTGGGAGATGCTGCCCATGGTTACATCCACCCCTGGCTCTCGTGCCCACCTAGAGGTGGCATCTCAGCCCTGATGGCCTGAGGCACCACGGGCCCATCAAGCTGTGAACAACTGTCCCTTGTGTTGCCAATCCAAACCTGTCTGTAACACCTCGATTTTTGCAGCCTGATCCACCTCTTCATTCTTTCAGTGCTCCTCATTAGCTCTACTCTTGGGCACGTGGGCACCCACATGACAGACTTTCACAGGTAGCTTCTCTACCCGAGTGGCAATGTCTTGCCATTCTTCTGCAGCCCAGATTGCTTTTCCCGTATGCTGCCAATTGGCCTTTTTCCACCTTTCCAGCCAGGAAAGGCCTCCACAGAGCATTGTCTGCCATCCATGATTCAGTGTAAAGAGAGAGTTCTGGCCACTTCTCTCCCTCAGCAATATTTAGGGCCAACTGGATGGTTTTGAGTTCAGCAAGTTGGCTCAATCCACCCTCTCCTTCAGTATCTTCTGCAACTTGTCCCGTGGGGCTCCATTCAGCTGTTTTCCACTTTCAGTTCGTCCTTACAATATAACAGGAACTGTCAGTGAAAAGAGTGCAGCGTGTTTCTGCTTGTGGCAGTTGGTTCTAAGGTGGAGCTTCCTCAGCACACGACACCTGTGCCTGCCCCTCTTCTTCCAGTAGATCAAAGTTGTCACCTTCAGGCCAATTCATAATTATCTCCAAGATCCCAGAGCAATTTTTGTTTCCAATACTGGCATGCTGTGTGATGAGGGCAATCCTTTTACTCCATATGGCACCGCTGGAATGGTGGCTGAGGGAACCTTTCCTTTAAACATTCACCCCAGCACTGGCAGTCGGTGTGCTGGGAGAAGTTGTACCTCTATGCCAGTCACCTCTGGGGCAGCTTGAACTCCTTCAGAGGCTGCCAGGATCTCCTTCTCTATGGGAGTGTAGTTGGCTTCAGACCCTCTAACTTCAGCTCCAGAATCCCAGTGGTCGACCCTGAGTCTCCCCAGGCCCCTTCTGCCAAAGGCTCCAGGACAGGCCATTGCTCCCAGCTGCAGAGTAGAGCACGTTCTACACCTCTGGTCCCATCCTGACTAGGCCAAGGACTACTACACGAGTGATCTCCTGCTTGATCTGGGAAAAGTCTGTTGCTGTTCAGGGCCCAGTGGAAATTGTTCTTCTTGCGAGTTACCAGGTAAAGAGGGCTCACAATCTGGCTGCACTTAGGAACATGCATTCTCCAAAAGCCTGTGGTGCCTAGGAAAGTTTGTGTTTTCTTCTTGTTGGTCGGTCTTGTTGTTCGGTGGAGACATTGCTGGGATCTTGTTGATTCCCTCAGAGGTATCTGCCATCGTCTGTCCTGCCATTTTATTCCCAGGAACTGGACCTCTTGGACAGGTCTCTTGACTTTGCTCTTTTTGATGGAGAAGCCGGCTTCCAGCAGAATATGGATGATTTTTTCTCCTATCTCAAATACTTCCATTTCTGAGTTCCCACACACAATGATGTCACCGATGTACTGCAAGTGCTCTGGAGCCTCACCCTTTTCCAGTGCAGCCTGGATCAGTCCATGGCAGATGGTGGGACTGTGTTTCCACTCCTGGGGCAGTTGGTTCCAGGTGTACTGCACGACCCTCCAGGAGAAGGCAAACTGAGGCCTGCATTCAGCTGCCAGAGGAATGGAGAAAAATGCATTGGCAATGTCAGTAGTGGCACACCACTTTGCTGCCTTGGACTCCAGCTCATACTGGAGCTCCAGCATGTCTGGCCCAGCAGTGCTCAGCAGTGGAGTCACTTCATTCAGGCCAC
>NW_005055266.1:11549-14882 GCF_000277835.1 Geospiza fortis
ATAAATGGCAAAGAAGAACTGATTGACAGACTTTGGGAGGGGCCAGGGCTGGCTGATGCAACCCTCAGGGGTATAAAAGACTGAGCATCCATCTTGAAGATGAACCTGCCACGTGGTATGCACGAGGGCAGTCCCCAGTGCTGCAAATTTTCCCTTATGTAGTCCTTTTGTTGTATTTTTGTCAAGGTTTAATAACCTTTTTAAATTTTCAGAGCAAGCAGTTTTTTCTCACAGGTTTGCGCTGGTGCCACATGGGAACTGTCCTTGCTTATCTCCTTTCTTATCTTCTCTCTGAATTTTTCCTGTTCATCCTTGAAATTCAACCACAGCAGCGACATGAGTGTGTATCAGGCCATGGACGATGGTCTCATCATTCCTGAGCTTGCTTGCTACAGAACTCATAGTCCCTTGGTTGTCCACTAAATGCATTGTTCCCATGAAGCTGGAGTATTCCAATGGCCCATGCAGTGCAAGGCTCCACCACATTTGCAATGTGCACCTGACCTTGTCAGGGCCATTATGCTGTCCATCCCTTACAAAAAGTTTCTCCATTACTGCCATTTGTCTCAGTGTTGGAGGTCAGGATTTTTCTTTTTTTGTGTTCTTTGTCTTAGAGAATTTTCTCCCATTTGTTGCTAAGAGACTGATATTTAAGAGAACAAAAGACGTGGCTGGGAGGAGGAGGCGGTGGAAGGGTGCAGCTAGCTACTGTCTTATGCTAGGGGTTTCCTCTTGGGAAAGGCAGGGATACCACAAGATTGTGGCCAGCGGGTGAGGGGCTAAGCTCTGCTCCTCTCACTCTCTCGGGATCAGAGGAGGGACAGCCGGTGTGCAGTCACTGGCTAGACACACACACACGTAAGGAACTGCTATTCCTTTTCTCATATCTTTCTTTTTATGCCTGAAAGCCCTGTCATTTCAAAGTTATAAGAATTCAAAGGGAAGGGGGTCAAATTTTCCATTCTAAGGGAGCTTCCTGCCTTCCTTGGCAGACACCTGTCTTTCAAACAGACACTCAGGCTTTGGATCCCTTCCTTCCTGGTCTTCCAATGTGGTTACTGAAAGTCTGGTCAGAGAGAGAAAGTCAGATAAACTTGCCCAGGCATTGCTCTGGGAAGTTTTGGGAGAGTTCAGAGAAAGAATTAAAACAACGATTAATCTTTGCAGTTGGTGTTTTGAATGTGATGTTTCTTGGAAGATATTCACAAGAATGGTGCTGTTCCTAATTAGCCAATGGTGCGAGGGGTGTTGATTAAGGACCAACCAGGTCCAGCTTTATCGGAACTGTCTATAAAGAATGTGTGGTGTCTAATAAACTTCACATTTGCCTTCGGAGACCTTGGAGTCTATATGCCGCTTCATTTACCCATCCCTAATACAACACCAACATTCCAGGGCTTCCTATCATGGTGGTTCTGTGGGCTGTCCCTGCAAGCAAACCTTTCTCCTTCAGTTGTTATAAGCTGCTCCCAGAGAGAAAGGGGCCCTGGCTCCCTTGCAAACACCTGCTCAATCCCCACATCCTGGGCCAAGGAGCCCAGAACCCTTACTGTGCTATCTTCAAGTTGCAAGCCTGTACCCATAGGGTCCCAAACTTGAATCAACCAGGTTGGAAAAGCCTCGTACCCCTGTTGTGCAATGTCTTTCCACAGACTGTGGAGACTCTCAAACAACAGGGACTCAGTGATGATCTTGGCCTCTGGCTCCTCTGCGGTTGTGAGGGCCTTGGTTCCCCATTCACAATAACTGGGTACATTGATGTGGTTTAGACTTCTTCCTCTGCAGAGGAGTGACTGCTGCTGGCTGTAGCTGGCCTTGTGGCTGAGCTGGAACCCGGACGGTTGTAACATCCGTGGGTTCTCCTACTGCACTGTAGCGTCGTGGGTCGAGCTTTATCGGAACTGTCTATAAAGAATGTCTGGTGTCTAATAAACTTCACATTTGCCTTCGGAGACCTTGGAGTCTATATGCCGCTTCATTTACCCATCCCTAATACAACACCAACATTCCAGGGCTTCCTATCATGGTGGTTCTGTGGGCTGTCCCTGCAAGCAAACCTTTCTCCTTCAGTTGTTATAAGCTGCTCCCAGAGAGAAAGGGGCCCTGGCTCTCTTGCAAACACCTGCTCAATCCCCACATCCTGGGCCAAGGAGCCCAGAACCCTTACTGTGGTATCTTCAAGTTGCAAGCCTGTACCCATGGGGTCCCAAACTTGAATGAACCAGGCTGAAAAAGCCTCGTACCCCAGTTGTGCAATGTCTTTCCACAGACTGTGGAGACTGTCGAACAACAGGGGCTCAGTGATGATCTTGGCCTCTGGCTCCTCTGCTGGTTGTGAGGGCCTTGGTTCCCCAATAACTGGGTACATCGATTTGGTTTAGACTTCCTCCTCTGCAGAGGGGCAACTGCTGCTGGCTGTAGCTGGCCTTGTGGTTGAGCTGGAACCCGGATGGTTGTAACATCTGTGGGTTCTACTGCTGCACCATCATCCTTTCCCTCTGATTGCAGCTGGTGCTGCCATGTCCCTGACCTCTGTGTCAGGTTTTGGGGTAGTTACCCAAGGTAACCACACCCTGTTTCAGAATGGTGAATGGACCTTGCTGAATAAAGAGAGTGTTATATTTGCCCAATTATCCCATCATCAAAAAAAACCAAACAATATTAAAAGTAGAAGCAATTTTAATTGAAAAGTTTAAAATATATAAAATTGGATACACTTGAAATATTGACAATACAATTTGGTTAAAATAAGGGATAATTTGGATCCAATAACAGCGCATAAGCAAAAAATAACTGCGCGGGGTACGGAGTGCAGGGTTCTTGGACCCTTGTCACCTCACGTACAAGCTTGTCAAGATAAAATTCCCCCTTATATGCCATGTGTCAATGCCATCTCCTCCCATTTTTGATTCATCACACTTCTACCTCCACCCTCATCACCACCTTTGTTGCCCATGCTCCACCACTCTTTTAGGTGGCCACACAATCTTTGAGGAAGGCCTCTCCTCTTCCTCGATGTCCTTTAATTCACCTTTGGGTTACACATGCGCACCAAGCTAGTATAATGTAAGCCAAAACTAACATAATATTATATTTAAGCATCAAAGCAATAATTCTCTTATGACTCGCATTTTCCTGGGACCCAACCAGATTTTCCCTTGTTTTTCTTAATTTTTAGTAACCGTTATCTCTTGCTTTTTCCTGCCTTGAACATCTGCAGGCAAAGGGAAGGTGGAACTCCTCCTCTCTCTTTCTTTCTTGGCATTACACCTTTTAATTGTTTTATTACTTCCAAATATTAATTAATGTATCAATATTAATTACTGTTTCAAT
>NW_005055267.1:0-1220 GCF_000277835.1 Geospiza fortis
CAGCCTCTGTGCCGAGGTCCTTCAGCAGGGCCGTGGCAGGCATCCCCAGGCTCACATCCCCGTGTCCCTGGGGGACTCATTGCTGTGGGCTGTTCTTTCTTTCTGCTACTTAAAGACCCTCTGGAGGGAGAGCCGGAGGGACCTCCCTGTACAGTGCCTCCAGTACCTCACTGTGGGAAAGGCCCTCCAGGAGCTCCCTGCCAAGAAGTAGATGAAGGGTTTGATGCTGCTGTTGGTAGAGGTGAGCAGGAAAAGAGCCTGTGAAGGCACATCGATGTAGCCGAGCTGCTGCAGGAAATGGCAGAAGCTGAGGAGGAGAGTTGACAGCGCAGTGAGGTGGAGAACCATGTCGCGCCTCTTGGGCTGCTGCTGCTGGGAGCCCCACTTGGCCTTCATGAAGTCAATTGTGCCAGAAATGGCCACGGGAGCAGCCAAGAGGAGCAGGATGATGGTGTACATGGAGATGAGAGCTGCCCGGCAGTGCTCCTGCTCTTGTGAGTGGCACAGGAATATCACCGAGGGAATGACAGTGAAGAGAGCAAAGAAGGCCCAGGACTGGACACTTCCCACCACCAACCACATCCGCTCGGAAAGGTCCCAGCGGCAGCGCTGGAAGATCTTGTGCATGTAGAGCACAGTGCCAGCAGGCCGGAGCCAGAACAGCCCCCAGTAGTAGGAGACCACTGAGAACTGGAAAAGGAAACTCAGGTACAGCATGGGCATGACAGGAGAGCAGGACACGTCCTCCACCAGGAAGAGGAGGGCGGAGGGGACTGTGAGGAGAAGGAAGAGGGAGTCAGCGACAGCCAGCTTGAAGATGCCATAGTTATAGGTTTTCAGGCTGAGGAGCCAGAGCACAGCCCCATTGCCAGCCAGCCCACAGAGGCAGATGAGCAGTGTCACACTGTGTGTGGCCATGGTGGTGACATCTGTCTCACACAGATCATCTCCTTCAGTGGGTGAGATGGCAGGGGGGTACATAATGCTCATCTCCATGGATGGACGCTGGGCAGGCAGTGGGATGTGGCCCCTGGCTGTGGTCAGAGTGGATGGGCAGTCAGTGCTTGGAGAATCCAGGGATGGACCATGCGGCTCCTCAGCAGCTCCCTGCAGTGGGAAGGATTCAGTGGGGAGGAGTGAGATGTGCAGGGGAGGAGGGCAGTTGAATTCTTGGGCAGTGGGGTTGGAGAGTGAGGTGGGACTGTTGTGCTGTTCAGCAG
>NW_005055267.1:1740-5359 GCF_000277835.1 Geospiza fortis
CAACACAGCTCCTCCTCCGTCCCGCCTTCCCGGAGCTTGTGCAGCGCTTCGGGCTTGGACTCCCCACCATGGTCAGAGATCAGCATTACAACTTTCGACATGAACACAGTACTCACGTTAGAAAAACTCCAAATCTTAACAGAGCTTCTTTGAACATTATAACACACGTAATATTCATTCAACGTTTCTGAGAGTCCATCACCATAGCACCTGTTTATAATATTTGTGAGTGTCTCCTCATTTCCCCCTAATTAGAAACACTCCTTCCCTGTAGAGTGTCCCATTCTTCATCTGCCTTCCCTCACCTGACAGGTTTCTACCATTCCTCCTTTCTCTTCCCTGAGGGGTCATTGTCCCTCCAGCAGCAGAGCAAAGCCGGTGATGCTGCTGGCACTGGAATGCTGCTGGCAGTGCTGCTGAAGCACCTGGCTGCTTGTCAGAAACAACTCCCATTCTGGGAAGAGCTACAGAACCACTGCCAAAGCCTCCCCTGGGCTCATGGGATCACCCCTGGGCCATGGACTCCCATTCCGTCATTCCAGTGCAGGCTCACAGAGCCCAAAGGAAGGACAGCACTCAGCTGCCTGCAGCCAGGCTATCAGCACTTGGAGCCCACCCTGATTACTGCCAAACCCCTTGATGATGCAATGAAAGCTGTCAGGGACCAGGGTGCTGTGAACCCCCTGCCAGCCCTTCACCAGAGCTGCTCCTGCTCCTCCTCAGTCCTGGGAACACTTGGGGTTGTTTTTGTGGTTGTCTGATCCCAGACTGTCCCTTTGCCAGCGGGGACACCTTCCACTATTCCACGTTGCTCCAAACGCATGTCAGTCTGGCTTTGGACACTTCCAGGGATCCAGGGACAGCCACAGCCTCTCAGGGCAAGCTGTGCCAGGACCTCAGCCCCCTCCCAGGGAAGATTTCTTCCCAATATCCCATCTGACCCCACCCTCTGTCAGTGGGAAGCCATTCCCCCTTGTCCTGTCACTCCATGCCCTTGGCCAAAGTCCCTCTCCACCTCTCCTGGAGCCCCATCAGCTCCTGGATCATGAAGTGTTTGCCCTTGAAAGGATTGGGCTGGTGAGGGGATGTGAGATTCCATAGCTGGGGACACAAACACCGTGCCAGCACGAAGAGAGGTGACAGTTCTGGTCCCATGACCAGCAGTTTCCAGCAGGAGCATCCCAGATCCCTGAGGCACATGTCAGCCTGCGTAGGAATCATCTCACCTTAGCTTTCTAGGAATTCCTTGGAATTCACTGTAGGCTGCTGTCTGACTCTCAATGGAGTGTAGAGGATGACTCAGATGAAACCTGCAACTTTCCAAGGATTAAAGCCAAGAGAGCAGCATGGATTTGCCTCTTCGCAGAAGAGATGACATTACTGAAATCCTAAATCATCCCTCTACTGGGTGCCTGTGCTCCACCTCACACACAGAATTTATTATTGCATTAATCTTCTTGGAAACTGAATGGTGAAGGTCCAGTGCCATTGAAATTGTGGTATACAAGGGGGAAAACTATATTAGAACCAGAAATAATACTTTCACAGCACATTTGTAGTGCAGGGTCCTAAGGATCCAGCCCAGGCAAGAGAGGGGGGAAGTTCATGCAGTTCAAAAGACAAGATTTGGGGATTGGGGTTGCTATAAAATAGAATAGAAGCTGAGATGGAGACCAAGTGCTTTGGCCACAGGTGTAGTTGCTGAGGCTCTCTCCCGTTGCTCATTCCCCGGGCAGAGTGAAGAGCAGATGAGGAGCAGAGCCCTGAGCCTGTGCCAGGCTGTGCCCCAGCTGCCTGTGTGTGAGAGCCCTGGAGAACACGAGGCAGCACGGAGAGCAGGGGCTGTGGCAGGAGCTGGCACAGAGCCCGCGCCGGGCGCTGCTCGGGCTCACCCCGCGGGCTGCGCTGCCCTTTCCCAAGGGACCATTCCAGGGAAGCTCCTGCAGATCCCGGCCCAGGGACAGCAGCTGGAGGCTGGGAGCTGAGGGCAGTGCCCTGCGGGGAAGTTCTGCAGGCTGCCAGAGGAAATAAGGTCAGACTCTTCTCTTCCACCTGCATCAGGGCCCCCTCATTGGGTATGCGGTGGTTTTGCACGGGAGGCGTTTACAGAAGTGGCGCCAGTTTCTGTGTAACTCTCAATCTGCAGAGCTACTGGGAAAGCTGTGTACGCCTCTGTGAGAAACACATGTTAAAGATGGAGAATCTCGGGAAAGCTCTTTCTCTTCTGGCGGGTACAGAGGTAACCCAGCTGGGCGGCCCTGCCGCGGGGCCGGGCCCGCTTCCCGGGGCTGCCCCCGGCCCAGCCTCCCGTGTCGGCTGCAGGCAGGGCAGGGGAGGCCACGGAGCCGAGGCTGAGCTAAGCCGTGACTCGGACATCTTGCTCAGCCTCGCCTCTGCCTTGGTCTGAGCCCCATGGCCCGGGCCGGGTCCCAGGAACAGCCCCGCGCCGGGGCCAGAGGTTCGCCCATCAACTCCTCCCCTCTGGTCCCAGCTCCCCGAAACACCGAGCTCCTCTGACCATCTACAAGCCTTCAGCAAGATATTAACTCGTTCAGTATTTCAGTCCTCCCTCGAGTGAGAGAAAGGAACAACATACAAGCATGTGAAAAGCAACATAAAGACATCAAAGTCAGTAAAGGAACAGTTAAGTCCCAGATGGGAGGGATAAGGAGATACCTTGGTCTTAAGGCTGAAATCCTCTTGTAAAGTTATAAAGAGAAGACTCTGTTTCCCTATAACACGTGAAAACATGAAGAGATGAAGAGTTCCAACTGATATCGAACAAAAGCCTCCATACCAAAGTAAGCCAATGTTAAAGCAGCTGTGATCCTATGAGAAGTCTGAACAGAGAAACAAAAGTAGTTCTGTATCCCCAGAAAAAAAGAAAAAAATCTCTGTTCCTAGAGATGAAGATGATTTTAAAGATAGATAATGAGAACTTTTACATTTAAACAATTAATCTTTAATTGTATCTTTAATTAATTAATCTTTAATTGTATCAATTATTCTTTAATTGTATTTTTACCCCATAGGTTAACATAACCCATAAACACCGCTGTGGAAAAACTTGTAAAAAATAAGAGAGAATTCACAATTACAGATTTCCCAAAACAAATGCTATTCATAAAAAAATTATGAACCACAAGAGGACTATTTTTCTTGTAGAGAAGAATCCATAACATTAACAAGAGAGACTTTTCTCCCTATGTGAACTAAAGAAAGACTATTCTTGAAGCAGTAAACTGACTAAAAAAATAAGTTTTGATTCTTTACATTGTCAATAAGACAAAGTTGTAAAGAGAAGTGTTCCGAAAGTTTAATTCTGATTTATATTATTCTTTCTTTTAATTGCTATTACTAATTTTTTTCTTAATACCATTTTAAAGTTTTAAACCTACTTTACATTTCTCCTAATCCTACCTCACAACAAGGTAAACTAAACCTACCACACACACTAGTATCTTAGCAAAAAACCTCAAAATCAGAGAAATATCAAATTAAAAAACCAAACCCATTCATTGGGGTGGAACCTGGTTATTGATTTTGGGGGCAGAAATGAGGTCTGTAGGGAATTAAGAGCTATAAACACATTGGGAAAAGGGAGGGAATGTTGAAACGA
>NW_005055267.1:5369-11967 GCF_000277835.1 Geospiza fortis
TGCTGAAGGAATCCAGCAGCTCTGTGATATCAAGTGACACCTGAGAGTCCAGCTCAGATCCATCCCAAAGCCGTTTGCTCTCTGATATCTCCATGGGCAATCCTCTCCTTCTCCAATTGTTTTCCTGCTCCAGCTCTGTCGTTTCCACAGTCAGGAGGGAGGTATCTCCCTGGCTTTTGTGCCAGGCACACAGGACCAGGCTCCCACATCCTCTTTGCCATCTGTCCTGTCCCTCACCCCTCCCTGTGCTGCTCCACATGGAAGCTGTGGGTGGGAAAAGATGGGAAAAGCCATGTTTGGGGGACAGCAGCGTTGCTCTGGTGTGTCTGTTTGTCACCCCTGCAGCTGTGTGAGGGCAGGAGAAGCAGCAGAGGTGTCACCATGAGCACTTTGTCCCCTGGCAGGGAGGGAGCCAGCCCTGCCTGCTGGAGCCAGCCCTGTGGGAAGGCATCCAAGGGGAGCTGGGATGAGGAGAGCCACGACAACTGGAGCCAGGGTGACAACAGGCAGTGGAGCAAAGTGCCTGTCCAGCTCCTGCTGCTGCTGCTGTGCCTGTGTGGGATGGTGGGAATGGGGCTGTGCTCTGGCTCCTCAGCTTCTGCATCCACAGGAGCCCCATCACCCCCTGTGTGCTCAGACTGGCCATGGCTGGCTCCACCTTCCTGCTCTCCATCACCATCACCCTGGGCATATTTTCTGTCCCAGAGAGCTTCTGCCCCCAGCTGGGCTGAAGGTCCCCATCCTCTTGGCTTTCACTGCCATTGTCTCCTCTCTGACAGCCCTCAGTGCTGTCACAGCTCTGTTTGTCCTCCCGTGTCCTGCTGGCCCTGCCACTGCTCCCAGTGCTTCCTGGTGCTCCTGTGTGCCCTGCTCTGGCTGCTCTCCTTCCTGCTCACTGCCACCCTCCATTGCTGCCCTTTGGTGCCCATGGCCTTGGTGCTGAGCTGCCTCTTCTCAGTGCTCACCCTGACCTGTTCTGCTCTGGCCCTGCTGGCCAGGCTCCTGTGCTGCTCATGGAAACAGCTCCCAGGGGAGCTCTGTGCCCTGCTCCTACTGCTCCTGTCATCTCCTTCCCCTTCTTCACTGCTGATTTTGGGCACTGGCTCTTGCTGACGGCATTTGACTTCTCTGTCTTTGCCCCCAGCACCTCTCTCCTGCTCACCTGTGCCAAGAGCTGTGCCCTCCCTCTGATTTACTTCCTGGCCTGGAGCTGTGCAAAGGAATTCACCCCCTCTGGTAGTGTTGCCTTGCAGAGGGCCTTCGAGGCTTTTGTGCCAGAGCCAGGGCATAGGGACAACACAGGGGAGTCATCATCAGGTGGAATCATCATGAAACAGAGTCATCACAATGTAGAACAGTAAAATATCCAGTGTTGGAAGTGATCTACAAGAATCATGCCTTAGAGCATTGTGCAAATGCTCCTTGAGCTCTGCCACACTGCTGCTGTGTGCAGCAGGGGAACTCCTGCCTGGGCTGGATGCTGGATGTCATGAGGAATCCTCATGCAATGGTTTGGGTTGTGTCCTGGTTAGGGAAAATTTGGGAGGAAACCTTCAAATGGGATCCCTCTAGAAAACACATTGAAGCAGCCCCTCCCTCAGCTGGTTCAGGAAAATATTTCCTTAGAGAAAAGTGGAAGAACCTGTTTATTTAACAAGGAAAGTATTCACAATCATAAGAAATGAAAACAATATTACACAATAAAATCTCTTTCTGTTCTGAAGAGTTGGCACATTCAGCAAGTCCTTGTTGTGCAGTGCAGTTTGGCTCACTCAGTCTCTTATCCGTCCCTCTGGTGCTGGAAAATGCCGCGTCCCAGCCCCGGTGGGCCACAGGTGTGAGCTCCCAGTGCTCTTCTGGGTTTTCAGTCTAGAGCAGGTTT
The DNA here is from genome assembly GCF_000277835.1 of Geospiza fortis. Taxonomy (NCBI): domain Eukaryota; kingdom Metazoa; phylum Chordata; class Aves; order Passeriformes; family Thraupidae; genus Geospiza; species Geospiza fortis. The sequence continues at coordinate 7,252 of NW_005055267.1, forward strand.
GAACAGTTCCAAGCAAAAGGAAAACCACAGTGCAGGGAACTTCTCTACCTCAGCTAGCTGAAAAAGCCTAAAAGCAAAGGAGAGCTCTCTGTTGCCTGTCTGTGCTGCAGACAGCACGGTCTGGGAGCAGGAATGGGGAGGAGTGAGGGCAACTGCTGAAAACAAGCTGCATCTGCTCTCCCCCTCTTTGCTCAAGAACCAGTCTTAAATGTGCAAAACCTATTTCTGGGCTAAACAGATGAATGGGGACACAATTCAGCTCATAAAGTCACCCAGGACAGGTTGGAAGGAACAGTAGAGATCATCTCATTCCATCTCTCCTTCTTCCATGGGCAGGGATAGCCAGGAAACCTTTTGCTTTGAAGTCTTGCTCTTTTGAAAGGAAGCTCAGGTGGAGAGTGGCCTGGGTGACCCAGGAGACAATGAAGGTGCTGAGAAGTAGAAAAAGTACATGGAAGGACAATGATCCTTCTGTACTTGCCTTGGGAGGGACTCCCTGGCTGAGTTGTTCTTCCATGGACAAGAGGTTGTACCTTGGAAAGTTTCTGCTTTCCAAAGGACAGGATATGGGAGAGATGGAGAGAAAATCCCTCTCAGATTTCCATGTCTCTTCTGTTAATTATTAACAACTCTGTGCATAAATGCTCCTAACGTATTTAACCTCACGTGTGTCTCCACAGCCTGACTCCACCCACAGCTTTCACTCTCACTTCCCTTTCCAGAAGCAGTGGCACGTTGGTTTCCCCTGGATTTAAGGCAGTGGGAAAAGGAGGGACAACTTCCCCCTGAGCAAGAGATGTGGCTGCTGCCCAGGTCTCTGCCAGGAGGAATCAGGAGCTTTTGGTGCTGCCAACATCATCCCAACCATTGCAGGCACGTGCCTTAGGAAGGGCTCTGGTATGAGACAGGGACCTGCCCTGCTCCCAGAGCAGCCAGAGGCTTTAGAATGGGATAAAAGAAGGAAAGGAGCCATTTTGGACACTGTTTAACAGAGACAGGCTCTGCAATGACACCTGGATATTCTTTATTCAACAAATTCAGAGGCTGGGACTACCACAGTGGAAAGAAACCAAAACCATGAATCCAAACTTGATTGAGGGGTAGTTACAGAATGCCAAAGATCAGGACAGGCTGGGCTGTGGCTGGAGCTGCTGTGCAGAGTGGCTGTGCAGCTCCTCCTGAGGGTGGCCAGGTTCAGGATGGAGGTGCTCAAGGGCTTCCCTGGACACTGATGCTGGGGAACCAGAGCATGGATGGCCCCATTCTGCAGAAGAGCAGCATAACCTCCTAATCTCTGTGCAATTAAATGGTGCAAGCATCTGCTGATGGGAATTTCCATATTCCATGTACATTCTGGATACAGGCACAGGAGTCCAGAGCAGTTCACTATCGACCCTGCACTTTACTCAGAAGGATTTAATTCTGGAATTGAAGAATGTGACAAATTCCCACTGAAAGGATAAGGGAATGTTGCTGTCCCTCCCCAGCTCTGCAGCCCTACCTGGTGTCCCTTCCCATCAGCTGGGAATGCAGGGCTGGCTCTGCTGGACAGAAGGGGAAGGATGCTCCGTGTGATCCCAGCCCCTCTCCTGCCATCCAGAGGCACCAGCCCTGCAGGGAAATCACTGCCCCCCCCATGCTGGGTGTGTCCCCAGTGATTAAGGTGTCCCATTCTTGCAGGCAAGAGCTCCCTGAAAACACCATGAAAGTCATCTGCTGAGCCAAAGGAGATGGAGTTCATTCCCTGGGGCCGAGGCCATGAGGGTCATTCCATGGGGAATAGAGCTGGGGAACAGCACTGAGCCCAGCTGCACTGCTTGGAGCCATGTGGATCCAGGAGGGAGCAGGAAAGCCATGCTCCAATGTGCTCCCTGCAGAGCATCCCACAAAAATCACCCAAGGCAATGCCCCTGCTCCCTTCTCCTGCAGGAATACAGCACCATGGAGAGGTGATCCCGTGAATATTGATCCATCAGGTGACTCAGGCTTCGTGCCAAGGTCCTTCAGCAGAGCAGTGGAAGGGATCAGCAGGCTCAGACTGCTGTGTCTGTTCTGGTATCATCACTGTCGTCAGTTTTTTCTTTTGGCTCCTCAAAGACCCTCTGGAGGGAGAGTCGGAGGGACCCCATGGAGCAGGGCCTCCAGCATCTCCCGGTCAAGAAGTAGATGAAGGGTTTGATGCTGCTGTTGATGCAGGTGAAGTAGGAAAGCAACCTGAGAGGGCACAGTGATGTAACCGAGCTGCTGCAGGAAATTGCAAAAACTGAGGAGGAGAGTGAAGAGCACAATGACAAAGATAACAATGTCACGGCTCTCGTGTTGCTGCTGCTGGGAGCCCCACTTGGCCTTAATGAAATCAACTGTGTGAAAAATGATCACAGGTGCAACAAAGAGGAGCAGCATGATGGTGTACATGGAGATGAGAGCTGCCCGGCAGTGCTCCTGCTCGTGTGATGGGCACAAGAATGTCACTGAGGGAATGACAGTGAAGAGAGCAAAGAAGGCCCAGTATTGGAAAATCTCCAGCACCCACAACAGGCGCTCGGGAAGGTCACAGTGGCAGCAGAGGAGCTTGCAGTCGTCCATATACGACACATCGCTGCTGTGCTACAGCCACAACAGCACCCAGTAGTCGGAGACCGCTGACAGCTGGAAAACGAAGTTCACGTACATGAAGGGCAGGATAGGGGAGCAGGACACGTCCTCCATCAGAATGAGGAGGGCAGAGGGGACCGTAAAGAGGAGGAAGAGGAAGTCAATGACAGCCAGGTTAAAGATGCCAGAGTTCCTGGATTTCAGTCTGAGGAGGCCGATGACAGCCCCGTTCCCAGCCAGCCCACAGAGGCAGATGAGCAGGGTCACACTGTGTATGGCCACGCTGGTGACATCTGTCTCACACAGATCATCTCCTTCAGTGGGTGAGGCAGGAGATGAGGACACGGTGGTCACCTCCATGGATGGACGCTGGGCAGGCAGTGGGATGTGGCCCCTGGCTGTGGTCAGAGTGGATGGGCAGTCAGTGCTTGGAGAATCCAGGGATGGACCATGCGGCTCCTCAGCAGCTCCCTGCAGTGGGAAGGATTCAGTGGGGAGGACTGAGATGTGCAGGGGAAGAGTGTGGTGGAAACTGTGGGGTGGGAGAGGGAGGTGGGAAGGTCGGGCTGGTTAGCAGGAGGCTGATAAATAACACAGAAAATAAACATTTTCAGTTCTTCTGAACTTTTTCAAAAGCAAAGTGGCCAAAATTTTAAAGGATGTGTTAGTTATAAATGGATAAAGAGATGATCGACTCTCACAGTTAAGGGATGAATACTGTGTCAATATTAAGAGAAACTTTATTGATATATAATTATGTTATTGTTGTCTGTTGTTTAGATGTCCCCTGTTCTCCCCATAGTCCCCTTCTCCCCCCTCTGTACTGTTGCCATCAGAGAGCCTGAATCATCTAGGACAGGTAGAAAGAAGGGGTGTACAAAAGCTTGTTGCTGGGGGGAAGAGGTGCAGCATGAAAACACCTGACCCTCCAGTCAAGCTGCAAGAAAGCAGGCTCCAGCAATAAACCCAAAGAAGGGCTGACTGACAGACTTTGGGAGGGGCCAGGTTTAGCTGATGCAACCCCCGGGGTATCAAAGGTGAAGCATCCATCTTGAAGATCAGCCAGCCACGTGGTGGGCAGCCATGAGGGAAGCTCCCAGGCCTGCTTCTCCTTATTTACTCCTTTTGTTGCATTTTTTATTACGGTTTAATGAACCTTTAAAAATTTTAAAAAGTGGGCGGTTGTTTCTCACAGGATGCAAAGGCTGGCACACAGGATGTCTAACATGGCAGGAACCAGGGCAGAAACAGATAAGGAGGCCTGCAGTGGTTTTGGGGTAAATTCTGGAACAAGAGGCAACAGGGCATGGCCAGAGGAAAAGTTCAAGGCAAGGGCACCTTTAATATGGCAGCATTCATTGAATATGAGCACCAGAGAGACCCCTCTTAATGAACCTCCAGGATCATAAAAGGACTTGCAGGAGGAGGTGGATGCATGGAAATGAGTTCTAGGAAAATGGTGTTTGTGTATTAGATAAGAAAAACTTTTCAATGCCTACATGTGGTTCTAATGGATTAATACCCAGTTGTAGAGTCTCACCATACACACAATACAAGGAGAGATCCCTCTGTGTCCTGTGCAGGTAAAGAATTCTGGCTCCCTCATGCTTTGCATTGTGTTAGAAAGTTTGTTCTGGCCCATTTCAGTGTCAAGATACAGACGGGATGCACAGGGCAGAGGAGGGAGGAGCTGGGGAGGGCACTGGGGTCACCGGGAGAGGGTGGCAGGAACAGAGCAGCTGCTGCAGGAGAGGAAGGTGGGCTAGGGAGGAAGGCAAACATTCCACTGACCTGTTCCCTGTGGGGCAGCAGCAGGCAAAGGGCTCTGTGCAGATCAGCGGCGCTTCCTGGTACCTCTTGCTCCTTTGGGATCCGTGTCCTAAAGCGGCTCCTGCCAGGTCAGGGACATGAAGGAGAAAGTGCCCAGGTCACCAGGAGCTCTTCACTCCTGCCCAGCTGGCTCCTCTGTGTTCTCGGTCCTGGTGTTGTTTCCCAAGACTCAGTGGAGTCATGGGGGGAGGGGGGGAATCGAAAGTTGCAACTTTGCCTACTTCAGAAATTCAGTTCCTCTGCGTTATTTATCTTGGGTGTATTTTTTTGTTTCTTTTTTTTTTTTTTTTT
>NW_005055267.1:12026-14881 GCF_000277835.1 Geospiza fortis
TTTCCCTCCTGATGAGAAACACTCCATCCCTGCAGAGTGTCCCATTTTGCAACTGCCTTCCTTCCCTAGACAGGTTTCTACCATTCCTCCTTTATCTTCCTTGAGGGATCATTGTCCCTCCAACAGCAGAGGGATGCTGGTGGTGCTGGAATGCTGCTGGCAGTGCTGGCAGTGCAGGCAGTGTGGGTGGGGCAGCTGGGTGTTTCTCAGAAACAGCTCCTGTTCCGGGAAGGGCTCTGAGATCATTGCCAAAACATGCTCTGGTCCTGAGGAAGCTCAGCTGAGCTGCTTCCTCCTCCTATCCTGATCCCATCCTCATCCCTGCTCCCCATCCCCATCTCCATCCCCACCCCGCTCTCCATCCTCACCCCATCCTATCACATCCCACAGGTTTCCCAGACGGAGCCGTTCCCCACTCTGAGCGCTGCCTGTCCGGCTCTGCTCTCCTCCAGTGGGGAGATTTGGGATTGCTGGCTTCCAGACCCCCTCCAACCCGCTCTGAGCCTCTCCTGCCCCCTTCAAAACCGCCTGCAACACCCAAGACGGTCCCTGGGGACTCCTGGGCCCCTGGCAAACAGCCTCGATTTTCCCCATTCCACCTGGGACCCCGGCAGCGTCCCTGCTCCTCCTGGCCATAGGGTTCTAGCATCCAGGAGAGAGGAGGAAAGCCCAGCTCCAATGTGCTCCTCAGGAGAACACAGGATGGTAATCATGGCTGGAACCAGTGCAGAAACTGATAAGGAGGGTTGCAGTGGTTTTGAGGCAAGTTCTGTAACAAGAAGCAAGAGCACACGGCCAAAGGAAAAGCTCAAGGCAAGGTCACCTTTATTATCACTGCACTGAGTGAATATGAACACCAGAGACCCCTCTGAACGATCCTCCAGGATCAGGAGAGGACTTGGAGAAAGAGGTTGATGCCTGCAAATGGGTCCTAGGAAAGTGATGTTTATGTATTAGATAATAAACACACTTTAATGACTCTATGTGGTTATGATGGATAAAACAATCCCCTGTTGTAAAGTCTCACCACACACAGATCAGGGAGAGATCCTTCTGTGCAGATACGGAATTCCTGCTTCCAAAGGCTTCCCATTGTGTTTGAAAGTTTATTTCAGCCGATTTCCGTGTCAAGATACAGACAGGATGCACAGGGCAGAGGAGGGGGGAGCTGGGCAGGGCCCTGGGGTCACCGGGAGAGGGTGGCAGGAACAGAGCAGCTGCTGCAGGAGAGGAAGGTGGGGTAGGGAGGAAGTGTTATGAATAAGAAACTTGACTAGGCCAATATTCAAGCAGCAATCAATTTATTATTTAATATGGTAAAGTATGAGCAATACAGCCCTGGGTACAGTGGGGGAAGTTTTCCCTCCAACTGCACACCGATAATTGAGGGTTACAGGTATTTATAGGGGCACTCATCAGCTTTTTCAGCAGTTTCTATTTCCAATTTTTACTCATCAGCAATTTTTATTCCAAATTATTACATCACAATTCTATACACTATTGTGATTTTAGTTTCTCTCAGGATGTGTATCAAAAGGGAGTATTCCCAGAGGGTGGTGGTCCGATTTCCGAAAGAAGAAAGACGAATCCCATCTGGTGAAGTCCAGCACCCCCGATGTGGGTCCACCTTTTAATTGCAGAGACTATAAATCTAATAACAGTGATGTCCACCTTCCCTTGGTCGAAACCATAAATCCTTGACGTGATGTTCATCTTCCTTTCTCAAGCTGTTTTTCTCTGCTTCAATAGGGTATGAGATAAGCATATTTCCTTTATATATCTATTCCAAATCTATACTTTCAAGGATACAAGTAATATTCTAAAGTTATAATTCAAAAGGTTATTATTGCAGAGCTCTTTATGGATTAACTACAAGCAAAAAGCAACATCCTTAACGCTTTAATTCCAATGCTCCTAAATCAACCAGGGCTGATTGCAAACAAAAGATAAGTTCAAAGGCCCTTTTCCATGCTTTATTTTCTCAGTTATTATTAGAACTCACAGCTCTCCCAATGTCGGTGTCCACACATTGCGCACTCACAAATACACACGTTGCCTGTTTGTACCTGACACGAAACACAGCTTTGTATTTCACAGAAGGCAAACATTCCACTGATCTGTTCCCTCCCTGTGGGGCAGCAGCAGGCAAAGGGCTCTGTGCAGATCAGCGGCGCTTCCTGGTACCTCTTGCTCCTTTGGGATCCGTGTCCTAAAGCGGCTCCTGCCAGGTCAGGGACATGAAGGAGAAAGTGCCCAGGTCACCAGGAGCTCCCCATTCAGCCGGCTCCTCTCCGTGCCATGACCTGCTGCTGTTTCGTAAGGCTCGGTGCTTGGGTCACAGTGGTTTTACATCTTTGGCTTGCTCAGAGTTCCACAGCCTCTGAGTTATTGATCTTGATTTTTTCATTTTCCCTGCGTATAAGTGCTCTTCTTCTTTGTTGTGAGGAACGACACCTCACTTAAAATTTTTATAAGTTTATTAAACTACAGGAAGAGAGAAAATAAAGTAAAATGAAAAGCGCTCAATGCTCACTCGCAGCCAGAGGCACGGCCAGAGGCACACTGCCCAAAACAGGAAGAGGCTTTGTACCCTCTGGGTAAACCAACCCCGGTAATCCACCCTCCACATCAGACACATTCCACTTTTCCAACACAGCTCCTCCTCCGTCCCGCCTTCCCGGAGCTTGTGCAGCGCTTCGGGCTTCGACTGCCCACCATGGTCAGAGATCAGCATTACAACTTTCAACAGGAACACAGCACTTGTATTAGAAGAACTGCAAAGCTTAAAAAAATAAAAAAAAAAAAAAAAGAAGGGGAAGGATGCTCCATGTGATCCCAACCCATCTCCTGCCATC